>NC_142579.1:40092500-40307500 GCF_041283825.1 Pyrus communis | reverse complement strand
CCACCCCACATATAATTTCCACACCCACACACACACACTATCTTCACGGTAAAGTTGTTTTATTCTCTCACCAATAAATTTCCAAAATTAGCGCAAAAGGTCGTATTCTGGGATAAATTAGTAATAAGCTATGATTTATATATACCTATTACCACCCAAACAAGTGAACAACCTCAAAAACAGAAAGAACTAATCTCTCTCTCTCTCTCTCTCATGATCAACAACTCCTAAAATGTTACCCTTCTTTCTCAGCCCCGTCTCCTTATACGCCATCTACGTCCGCCGTTGCTTTGCCGGCTCCGGCCTCTCCCAGCAAACCCTACAACTCAACAATGATCAAACCACACTCCACTTCTGGGGTCCCAACCCTAAACTTTCTAACCAAACCCAAAACCCCGAAAAACCTTCACTTGTTCTAATCCACGGCTTTGGCCCCGCCGCCATGTGGCAGTGGCGGAACCAAGTCCAGTTCTTCTCCCCCCACTTCAACGTCTACGTCCCCAACCTTGTCTTCTTCGGGAATTCCACCACCGCATCCCCAGAGCGAACCGAGGTCTTTCAGGCATCCTCGGTCGCCAAGATGATGGAGAAGGTCGGGGTGGAGAGGTTTAGTGTGATGGGGACGAGCTACGGCGGCTTTGTGGCGTACCACTTGGCGAGGATGTGGCCGGAGAGAGTGGAGAAGGTGGTGATTGCCAGCTCTGGGGTTAACATGAGGAGAGGAGATCACGAGGCGCTTTTGAAGAGGGCAAAGTTGGAAAAGATTGAAGATCTCATGTTGCCTTCCACGGCGGCTCAGCTCAACAAGTTACTCAACCTCGCCATGGCCCGGAGGCTCGACATCATTCCCGACTTTTTCTTAAGCGACATAATACAGGTAATTAGAAATGAATAATGTTATTTAGACACACAAAACAGACATGATACACAATGCTCTAATCAATACGGGCACATTTACATTAATTTTGTGTGACTTAATAGCATTTTTGCACAAAAAACCTAATAATACATTCTCTAATACATATGGATCCACATCAATATTACGTCTCTAAATAGTGTTACTAGTTTAATTATGAATTTAATTAATATTTATATACAGTAATTAGTCACCGTTACACCTCTTTTTCTTGGTATTATAGTCTGTTGAGTATGGACAAATAAATTTTGTTGGATGTGTCATGTGGACCATACGTATAGATACGTGTTTTTCTTCAATCTTGGTAAGTTAGGTGGGATTTGAATAGATGGGACCTATGACAAATGCTTAATTAGTAGTTAATAACAATTTTAGTCTTGCTTTTAGCTAGGGGTATTAATTAAGTAATCAATTATTGTATGCGTAACTGCATATCACATCCAACAAACTTTTGTTACAAATATATTCAATTAAGAGAGAAAATGTTAGTGTGAGTGCAGTTGTGTGCGATGAAGTTCTGATCGTTGATGCATATGAGTTTCATGGTAAGATATTTGCATGCATTTATGATTAAACAACATTCATGCATAAATAATATAGCGAGAATGATATGTATTTACGGTTATAAATTGCTCACATTTACAGTAAAAACATGTAATAAACTTGAATAGTGTTGAATGTAGAAATTGTACTCAGATAAGAGAAAAGAAAAGATGGAGCTTCTAAAGGGACTCACTCTTGGACGAGAAGACACACCAAACATATCTCCCCTTCCCAACAAGGTCATATTACATATCGATTAATTAGTGCGTAATTTGATATTCATTAATTTAAGGGGTTTGGAAAATCAATTTTACTTAATTAATATTGCAATTTGGTTTCTAGGAGGTGTTGATAGTGTGGGGAGAGAAAGACCAGATCTTTCCCTTGGAGATGGCTACTGAACTCAAGGAGTATGTGTCACCAAGTTCAACATTTTTATCATTAAACTTTTAATATATCTAAAAATAATTAACCAGTTTAATTGGTAGTTCTGGTGAGTAATTTACATTAGGGTTCCTGATTAATTATCTAACTTTTTTTCTGAACAATGCAGGCTTCTTGGACCGAAAACGAAATTGGAAGTGATAAAGAACACATCGCATGTACCCCAAGTTGAAAATCCCGCTCAATTTAACAACATTGTAAAAAGTTACTTGTGCGACTCTTGAATTTTTTTTTTTTTTTTTGACCTGGAGGATTTGAAACTGTTATATTATTTAACTGGAGAAGTACAATACTCCATATCTGTAACATCCCGTCCCAAATTTCATTTTAACGTACGTGTGAATTTACGATTTTACCCCCTAGTTCGTTAAACTTACGTGTAGTTTTGTGTAGTGTGGTGTTGTAGGACCACACACACACTCACACATCACCCTCACTCTCCCGGGATTCCCTCCCTCATTCCCTCACTTTCTGTCACTCTATCTCTCTCTGTCTCTCTCTCTCTCCCCGAGTCCATCTTCTTCTTCTTCCTTCTGCAAACATACGGACTACACACAAACATATTCAAACCTTCACCAATCAAGAAACCAATTACACCATTGAACTCGTGAGGTTGTGAGGAGCACAACCATGCCAAAATCAGGTAAGAATTCTAACGTTTTCACGTCGTTTCGACAATGGCCGAATTATGTACTGTTCATGCAACCCTTAAACTAGCTTGTTTTTGGAATTTTGAAGCTCGTAGTTGTGTTTGTGAGGTCCCAAGGAACCTCGGAGTGTATCGTTGGACGGAAGTGGACGTCGGGATCGTCCTGTTCAAAGTTGGCCGACTTTTGAAGTTGTGGACAGGTATGATCTAGCAATTTTTAGCCCTTGAAACTAGTCTATCGTGATTCTACTAGTCCTAAGCTTCATTTTGGCGTTTGAATCATGAAAAATGGTTGAAAAACGAAGGAGAAAACTAAGTAATTTTCCCAGTTTTCCGGCGCCGTCGCCGGCGCCGGCGTCTCGCCGGAGAAGAAAGGGGAATATTCCGTTAAGTTTAACGGAATATTCCTAACGGCAGTAACGGCATCTGGTTAGATTTAACGGAATATTCCGTTAGTTGACGGAATATTCCTGACGGCGTCTGTTGACACCGTCAGTGTGCATGGCACGTGGCCGCGCGTGGGGGCGCGTAGGTCCGTGCCTTGGCCGGCGCGTGGGGGCGCGTGCGTGGTCCAAAAATTATTCTAAAAATATGGGTGTGATCCTGAGGTTGTGTAGATCACGTTGGTATATTCAATTGTCCAATTTGAGCAATGTATGAGAAGTTATTACGAGAAGTTGCTTAGGTGCTTTTAAATTAACGTTTTCGTAGCTTTTTCGCGTATAGGTGATTCGTTTTCCGAGGACGAGCGTTCACACTCGAGGCAGGGGGGCTACGACCCTTCTAATTATCAGTGAGTGGGCTTTTGTTTTCCGTATATACCTATATACATCTAAATTCCTAGAAATAGATTAAAAAGAGTAATTGTTTTATGCCATACATTTTATTATTATTACTTATGCATCATCACATGCATTAGTAGCGGCATACATTTATATATGTGTATTAGTGCTGTGGACGCACAGGTAAGTGCCAGGTAAGTGGTATTCATGTTTGTATGCAATAGTAGTTTGAGATGCTTAGAGAGCTCATAATCTGCACCCCGGTGTTAGTGCTCCCGCCCAGAGTTGGGGCATAGCCTTCACGTGTATGTTCACCCGCACCGCATGCTCGCCTTGGATCCAAGTTAGGTGCCTAGGCTTGTCGTACATACCACACTAGGTGGTTCCGACTCGTAGGTGACCCGCGATTTATCGCCCAGCTTCACGTGATCGTAGCACTAGAGCATACATATATATATTACACCAGTCTTGTCGTACAGACCACGTTATGTGGTTCCGACTCGTGTGCAGATTCAGATGTTGAGTTGAGATTGGAGCTCTATCTGCAGCCGTACAGGTCACGTTAGGTGACTCCTGGCTGCCAGATTATATGTTATTGAAGTGAATTACGCTTGAGCATTTATATTTGATTATGAGATTCTGTTGTGGCATATTCTCGAGCATGAATGGCATATTGTGGAGCATGATTGGCATACCTATATATACGTATATATGTTCATTTTCTGGGAAGTATACAGGTTTTACGGCGAGGGGTTAGAATATATTTTGCTAAGAGTTTTCAAAGAACTTTGTTTTTGCCCACTCACGCTTTTGTTTTTGCGCCCCTCCAGGTTCTAGTGGTCTAGTAGGTTCGGTGGTTTATCCCAGAGGGCGTCCCGGCATTTCTGACAGACACTCACCATTGTAGGGTCACCTTCGGGTGTATTTATGTCGTATATTTTCCTTTTGGACTGTTGTAGACTTGCTCTGAATTGTGTCTCACATACACTAGTACCTTGTATGCTAGTTAGTTTTTAATTCTTAGTACTTTTATATTATTATCTTAATAGCTTCCGCACGCGCACATGGCTACGTCACCTTCGTGTGACGGCCAGCATGCCCTGATCTCGGTCGGGGTGTGTCAATATCACTTGAAATACAAATATAAACATGTTTGCCTTAACACACATTCATAGTTCAATTAAAAACTGTAAAGATTTTTCAGCTTTTTTTATTTTTATTTTTATTTTTGAAAATTAAAAACTTGTTTGGTGATTATTTCAATTTTTACCAAACAAGTTTTTAGTTTTCAATTTACAAAAGGAAAACAAAAAACTAAAAAGGAAATTATTATTAAATGACCTTAGACGTCAAGTACAGTAAAACTTCTATAAAGTTATAAAATTAAGACTAGACCAATTTTATAACTTACCTAACAAAGGTGTAGCTAAAAAAAGATTATTTTTTATTTATTAATTCTTAATAAATGTTATATTTCCTAAATATGATTTCTTGGACGCAAAATATTTTATTTCTTACACATATATACTTTCTTTACCCGTACTCCTAGCTCCTTGATACCCAAGGGCTACTGTACCCAGTAATAGCGGTCGAGCAAACGGCAACTCCTCAGCTAGTTAGGCCCAATGGACTTGTGGGCTTGTACCCAACCCTACTATGGGTCAATACTCTTGTCATGCAGTGAGCCCAATTTCATTTTTTATGCATGTTCAGCAAGATGTACCAGACTAATTATATTTCAACGGAGTTCGGAGTTCGATACGTAATTATTTTAAATTTCCGTCGTACAAAAATGAGTTCTTATTGTCGATTAACTATTAACCTAGTAGTATTTCTCTTCTCGATATTTGATGGATTCCGAAATTTCACTTGCCCCGTGGACAAAAATAATAAACAAAGATGTTGAACGCAATAAGTTGTATCACCTGTATTCCATGCATGCATGATGGATGTTGGATAGGCTGGCATATAATATGCTAAAAAAGCAAATAATTGTTACAAATCTTTTTAGGGACGACAAGGATTGGAGTAGCAAGTAGCAATCACATTAAGCAGTGAAGCATTCCCATATGAATCCATGACCCACCATTTGGTGGCAGCCGGCAAGTCTTGTCCCTAACTCCAAACCAAACTCCTAAAATATACATATTTTATTTAAAGAGTTTTAACGAAAAGTTTACTTTAACGAAAAATCACATTTTTACGCTAAAAAGTCAATTCTGGTACTATTCATTTTACCCTTTATTTTTCCTTTATCATTAAAACTCAACGTTTTCAAATTTTTTTTTCATTAGTTTTCCTTTTTATTTATTTATTTATTGGCTAAATTGTATCAAGGATCCTTAAACTATACTATCCCTTTTAATTTTGATCCCTAAAGTTTGCTAATAGTTGCTCTTTTTCTCGAGTTATGCCCCGTGTTGTACTTGTGGTCATTTTCCATAACCCTAATGAACAGAAAATCAATTAAAATTAAGATTGAGAGTTCCGATTATAAGCACAAAGTTCTATGAATATGCCACGAATTATTTTCAGATGAAGTTCTTATTTTACAACTTTTAAGTTGACGGAGTTAAAGAAAATGACTACCAGTGCAATAAATGACATAATTAAAGACGGGAGAAACTATTAGTAAAGTTCGGAGACGAAAACTAAGGTATAATCAGGGACATTTACATACAATTTAGCCTTATTTTTTATTTATTTAATGGCGTTATGTTTCAAAAGAAAAAAATATTTTATTTCATGAATCAGACGATGCTAAGCTAAATAATAAGTTAATCATAAGTCATAACTAAATATCGTTTTCAACCCAAATTACGCATTTATTATCTGAAACTTAAAAGAATAATACGGAACTGTATTATTGGTAAGTAGACGTTTGATTAATCTAATACAAATTAGTAGCTCAGTCAACAGACCGTCTATTCCCCCAAGAATATAATATAGTTTTTCTAAAAATTCCCCAAAAATTAGAATATCCTTTTTCTAATGAAAAATTAAATCCTATAGATAATAAAACCCAAAATTTAATTTTTAATTGGGGCCTGCCTTTTCAAACTTTGACTGAGAAGCGTGAGAGGAGAGAGGAGAGAGGAGAAGAGGAGAAGAAAGAAGCATCAACCGAGAAGAAAAACAGAGCTCTGCAGCTTTCGGCGCTCTTTCTTTTTTTCTTTCTATTTTGTTTTCAGATTTGGCCAACACTTCCATAACCCATTTCGCTTCCTCGTAACACTGTTCGTACAATTATATACAAATCCCACAGCATTCATTGCTTTCAAATGTTAGCCAATTTTCTGCGCTGTTTTTATTATAATTTTAATTTAAATACACACCCAAAGACACCATTTATTGTCCACGTTTAACACAGTAGTACTTATACAAAAAGAGATTGCTATTCAGCTCAATCTGTTGCTGCTGCTTCACTGCAAAACTCCACAGCCCAGTAACGAAAGGTCGTTTCTTTTTCTTTGGGTAAGCTTACTTAAAGTTTCGTACTTTATGTGTTGTATTGTTCTTCTGCTGCCTTTTGCTTTGTGGGATTTTTTTTTTTTTTGGAAAACAGATCTCTGCTTTTGATCTTGCCGGACTGGATTGAGATGTTAGTTTGATTGAAAATAATTTTGGGTTGTTTTTGGATTTAGTTTTCTTTGATGGGTTGCTTTCGAAATCTTTGATTTTTGTGAAATGTGAATATTTTAGTTGGTGGGTGATTTGTTTGGTGTCCAGCTAAACTCTTAGGAAAACAGTAAAATATTTGTCAATTGAAAGGCAGATCAAATGCAAATCTGCAGTTAATATTTGCAAACTAATTATCTAGTTTGCCTAACTTGGCTGATGGGTTGTTCTTAATTTCGTATTGACGGTGGCATTGTATCTTAATTGCCATGTTTTGTTTTGAGGTTTCTGCCAGTCTTATATAGCTCCCACCACCAGCCGCACCCCCCCGGTATGAACTTTTCAGAAGGGATTTGAAGTTACGTTCAACACGTCGTGCAGAAGACTCGTGCACCGTCTATGCTGTCTATTTTGATCGAAAATATGGGATTACTCTGCAGCAGAAACAAGCATTACAACGAAGAGGACAACGAAGAGAATGCTCAGGTGGATTATGCATGATTGAATACAATCTTTGAATTTGCTATTAACCAAGAGTTGCTGGAGCAACTTTGCGTTTACGATTAGGCTCTAATTTATTGTCAATGCATGTATTTACAGACTGCAGAAATTGAAAGGCGAATTGAACAAGAAACAAAGGCCGAAAAGCACATTCAGAAACTTCTCCTACTTGGTACATATAATTTAATGATTTATTGTTACCTTTTTATGATATCCATGCTCAACAATTACGCACTCGCACTTACTAGTTTGAGCTTTGTACGGTTGCAATCTTTCATTTTTATGACCGAGAGTAGCATATGGATGTGTTGTACTGTTTGTGAGGCGATGATTTCCAATTTCAGGGAAGTAACAATTATAACTTTGATATGTATTCTGTCTGATGTTAAAAGAGTTTGCACCTGGTGCATCTATACCTTGGTCATTTTGAGAATTTCAGCTTTAATTTTCTCATTAACCATGGTTATCACTTCTACAACTAATGTGTTCAACCTATTTTTTTTAGGTGCTGGGGAGTCAGGGAAGTCCACAATTTTTAAGCAGGTAAGATATTGTATACGCTTCTCTATTTAAGTAACAATGTAAATATTTATACTTCTGTTACACATGATCTATTTGCAGATAAAGCTTTTGTTTCAAACTGGATTTGATGAGTCAGAGCTCAAGAGCTACATTTCAGTCATCCATGCCAATGCATATCAGACCATAAAAGTACGCAATACTTGAAAGGGTGTGTTGGTTATTTCCCTTTCTGCATTATACAAGGAGTATTAGAGTCCACTCTTCATAGAAGAAAATATATCTTATGGACTTGTATTCAGAGAAAAAGAATCTGAATGTTATGCTTCTATATAATGTATGCATGATATGGTTGAATAGGTACTGTATGATGGGTCAAAGGAGCTTGCGCAGAATGACAGAGAAACGTTTGAAATATCCAGTGAAAATAAGGTTGGAGCTCATCTTTTGATTGTCTATTACTTCGCCTTCTCTCGTGTTGTTTTTTAATTTAGCAAACAATACTTGATGGAATTTGGTTTAACTGTTTATGACATTTGATTTATACATGAAATTAATGCATGAGGTTCGGTTATTTAAAAAATTTGGCTTGTTCAGTCCTTTGCTTGAGTGTTTTCTTAAAATTTGGATTCGTTATTAGGGAATTGGAGAGAAACTATCGACAATTGGCAGCAGATTGGATTATCCACGTCTCACTAAAGAGCTTGCACAGGATATAGAGACTCTTTGGAAAGATGCAGCAATTCAGGTAGCTGTTACTTCATGTAACTGATTGACATATACCACTTGTTTGACATCGATCCTAGTGTTCGAAATCCAGAAGATATTTTTTACTTCTGCTTCTGCCTTTTGTCCAATGCTCTAAGTGAAGCACCCCTACTCTACAATTGTAGGAAACATGTGCTCGTGGTAATGAACTCCAAGTTCCTGACTGTGCCCACTATTTCATGGAAAATCTTCAAAGATTAGCTGACCCAGATTACGTTCCAACCAAGGTACCTAAAGTTCACAATTTTAACTCATTGTTTTAATTTAATAAAGCACCAGAATATTTTATATGTATTTGATTCGTAGCTTGAGCATGCCAAGAACTTCTTGCATTAATGCGGAAATGTTACAAATGTATAGCTCTAAAGTAGCATTTTTCGTTTTCAGGAGGATGTTCTTCATGCGAGAGTTCGTACAACTGGTGTTGTAGAGATCCAGTTCAGGTAATTATTCTGTTTTTTAACTTTTTAAAGACTTGTCACGACTTCTTGTTGGAACTATGACATTTTATTTATAGCTGTACTGGTGCCAATGATCGGATCTAAATCAGCTGATTCTTGCACTTGTAGAAATTCAACCTAGGGGCGCCCTCACAATTTCATTGAGTTCACGATTTTCTAATGACGTGTGCGCATTTACAATGATGCATTTATTTTCAATAAATTTCTATGTTGTGCAACTCATTTATAGAGCGGTTGAAAATTTCGAACAAACAACTCATTAATGACTATGATTGCAGCCCTGTTGGAGAAAATAAAAGAAGTGGGGAAGTATATAGACTCTTTGACGTTGGGGGCCAGAGAAATGAGAGAAGGAAATGGATCCATCTATTTGAAGGCGTTACAGCCGTAATATTTTGTGCTGCTCTTAGCGAGTAAGATCATCATTACTTTCAGTTACCCACTATCTCATCATTTGCATGCAGTGTGGTAGCGATGATTTTTTTCAAAGAGACCTCTGCCGAGCTGAAGTATTCTCGACTGTTTGTGTTTCAGGTATGATCAAACACTCTTTGAGGATGAAAGCAAGAATCGAATGATGGAGACAAAGGAACTTTTTGAGTGGGTTTTGAAGCAACCGTGTTTTGAGGTTTTATTTTCTTCTATTTTCTTGTGCCCGTATGTCGCATGTGCGGCTGTGCAGATTTCTTCTAACTCAGTTGGCTCTTTAACATTTTATCTTCTCTTCTTTTATATTTTGGTGCAGAAAACGTCGTTCATGCTGTTTTTAAACAAGTTTGATATATTCGAGAACAAAGTTCTAAATGTAAGAATTAGTAAATCAGTGTACAGTTATTCATCATTGACAACAAACTAACATCCGGTAAGGGCTGTTGAATTTTACTTGTGCAGGCACCGCTTAACGCCTGCGAGTGGTTCAAAGATTACCAGCCGGTTTCAACAGGAAAGCAAGAGATTGAACATGCATATGAGTAAGCATATACATCTTTATTGTGGTCCTTTGCTTTGGACGGAAGGAAAAATACTAAAACGTATAGTACACGTAGTTAGCTTTAACAACCCTCCGAAAACTCTGGCAAACTGTCCATTATAAACGAGAAACCTAAACATCGTAAATGTTTGCATTCAGGTATGTGAAGAAGAAATTTGAGGAATTGTACTTCCAGAGCACGGCCCCTGATCGCGTAGACCGGGTGTTTAAGATCTACAAAACCACCGCCCTTGATCAGAAGCTCGTGAAGAAGACTTTCAAGCTTGTGGACGAGACGTTGAGACGGAGAAATCTCTTCGAGGCCGGTTTATTGTGACCGGGGAGGGGACACACCAGATTTCATGGCCAAACCACAAGATTGTATTTTGAAGGACATCACATCTTGAGCACACGCATCAGATTCCTTGATTTTTAGCTTTTATATGTCAATTAAAATCCTGTTCCACTTAACGAGTGTCAAAAACAGATGTTATAATATATAAAAATAATTGTTGCAAGTGATTTATAGCTGAGTTGGTTAAGAGAATGCTGGAGGTCCCGATTTGCTTCTTCCCTCACCCGTAACGCTTGTATCGAAAAAAGAAAAACACGTCTTTAGCCCTCCCATGTAGTTTTGAAGATCAATATCATTGGTTCTCATTTTTTTATTAACAGGAGATTAGCAGATGCCACTGCCTAAGTAGTTGGTTAATGACCTAATTAGGAGGTCCATTTCATTTCATTTACTAATAAAGTAAAACAAAACAAAATTGGTTGTGTCATATCATATGTTGTACTTATCAAATATCATATGATTCTTCGAGACTTGTAGTTGTAGGCCGCTTGTAGCACACTGCTGGCAGATTCCGACCAAATAATTCCAACTCGTATTTTGGTCAAAGACTCAACAGAAACAGACCCCACCAAGAAGGGATGTCAAGTATTTTTCTTACCAAAACTGCATTTTGTGCTTAAATACAACAAAAATAAGTTTTATCTTACGAAAACACCATTACGCTCAATTCATCACTAGAGACTACAT
Source organism: Pyrus communis (assembly GCF_041283825.1). NCBI lineage: Eukaryota > Viridiplantae > Streptophyta > Magnoliopsida > Rosales > Rosaceae > Pyrus > Pyrus communis. Next base: position 40,296,287 of record NC_142579.1, on the reverse strand, counting down.
AGAATCAATAGTTCGCTATCTGAGAAACAAAATAATGTCGACGAAACATTAGCTTCAAATGCATGATGAGAATTTGAAACAACACATACCCTTGTATTTATCAAAATTCAAACATGAACAACTTGAGTTTACTACTCGTTGCATGCTCATGTATTAGGGTTTTATTACTTTGCCATCCATGCACATTAATTGTTTTTCGAAAAAGGAATAAAGTTTTGAAAATATTTTCTGTGACACACACGACAAATTTTTCGCGCCTGGAACATGGATGGAACACTACATGCCATTATATAATTAAATTTCTTTTTAAGTGGTACTCTAATTGTATAACAATAATACTGTTACATTTGTATTCTGAGCACACTGAAAAAACTCTCAACATCCACAAGTCCAATCCAAAACTGTAGTCAAAGAATATTTTATTTTTCATAATTCCCCAAGTTCTCTGTATTTGTTCCAATTTATTGGAAAAGAATCCTGGTCAGATCCTCTTTGTGGGGATCCAGGGATCAATTAATCACATTTGTTTATCGTATATCGTGCGGTTAGAAATTATTTAAAATTTAAAATTGAATATAAATAGTATCTAACGAAAACTAATTGCACGATTTACGATAAAATAACATGATTAATTAATATCCTGAATCTTCACAAAAAAGATCCGACGATTATCATTTTCCCAATTTAATGGGAGGTAGTTATTTAATTGTTGAAAGGAAAAGGCGTATGGTCAGCCGACCCTGCCTGCCGACTGGGATTTGAACACGCGTGTGCGAGAAAAATACCGAAGATCGAAGACAACTTTGGCACCAACTCCCCAAGGACATAAGCGTCATTTGAAAATTTACTTGCCGTCCAACAGAAAAATGCTCCAATTTGTCTTGGAAAATAGTTTTACAGAATTTTTTTTTTAAATTTTTTAACTTAGTACTATGGTGCAGTAGTATTAGATTTTCTGTTAGGCAATTTTTTTAAAATTTTTTGACTTAGTACTATGGTTTTAGTTCGATTCTTGTACAATGACGAATTTGAACCATATTATTACTAGCCTATTGTCAGACCAAGCTTATCAAGTCCCCCCTCAATGTTGATAATATAATTTGTTTAAAAAAAATAAAATCAAACAACATAATTAAAAATGGTATATGGAAAGTGAAAAAGAGTGAAGATATCTCTTCTTTATGTTATTTTGAAACTTGAATTTTTATTTGGTCACTAAAAAACGATGAAAGAGTACAAATTTTATCCAAATATAAAAGAGATGTCATATAATATTATGGTCTAATGAAATTCATCTTTACTTGTAAGTGAGAGGTCCAAAGGTCAATTTGTACCAAATTATTGATAGCTCATTATGACGCTGAACCTACCCCATCCACCTTAGTATAAATAATATCGTTAATTCAAAAAAAAAAAGAAAAAAAAAAGAGATTTTTACACAAGAGTCTTGGATAGAGACTTATGTATCACGTTATTAGTCTATCTATTTGAGAACACCAAATAAGGGGAAGACTCTACATTCGGTTTTACACGAGCCTATTTTGTCAAATACAAAGACAAACTTAGATCATATAACAACTAGCTAATTAGATGTTTAGGCACTCTCATAAGAGAGTGGTTCCTACCGTATATGCCTACAATCAAGTCCCATATGTAGTATAAAACTCCCAGTGCACACAACCAAGCTGCACTATTGGTGTTTTTTTTTTTCATTGAATGGACAAGAGCGACATGACACGTATGTCCTTACCTAAGAATTTCTTATTTTCTACTCTCATTCATAAATGTACAAACGATTACACCATACATAACAACATGTGATTTGTCTGGAATGCCTGAAATGCCCGAAGGACCTAAACTCCTAGAATATAAAGTTGAGATCCAACTTTGATTTGGCCGAAACTGTTTTCTCTTTTTCTGTTTTCCCGTTTTTGACCCGGGAAAACTTTTCATCGACCGTGACTTGTTCCCATTTCGCACCCAAAGCATATTCCTTTCTCTCCCCACTTTCTTTCGGAATTTAAAAATACACAAACTATACACAAAAATCACGCAGAAAAACCCCAACTTTTTGAATGCAGAAGAAGCACCGAAGATCAAACGGAACCCAATTGATATTTCGCCTCGGAAGCTCGATTGTTGCAATCCCAGGTTCTTAATCTTGTGATTTTCCTTTTCTTTTTTCTGGGTGCTTTTTATTTTCTGTCTGGTTCTTGAGAAAAATGAGGAAAAGCAAGCGCAGAAAGCATGAAAGCCAAAAGCGAATGCCAAAGAAAAGTGCTTTTCCCAAACCCATTTGCATGCATTTCCTCGCTTTCCCATTTCCCTTTTCCAATTTTCTGTGATTCTTTCCAAGAACAACTAATTGACATTTGATTAAAGGTCTGAAATTGCTGTCCTCAATGTGTCATAATTTATCAAATTGTTTTGATTGAATGTTGAAACTAATGGTTAGGAATTTGGGACTTAAATTATGAATTGTACCGTTAACATCGAATTATGTGCTTTATATCAATGGAATTGATTGAAAATGTTTATATAAATTGACAATGTTTATGAACGTTTATTGTTAATATTGTTACGTATGAATGTTTTCTTTTTCAATGGAATTGCTGTTACATTTATTGTTAATATTGTTACGTATGAATGTTTTCTTTTTCATATTCTGAACTGCCGTTTGAATTTCTGCAGGTGTATAACATGTCGTATCCGTCTTGATTTATATCTTAAACCCAATTTTTGTGTTGAGGAAGTTTTAAGTGCCAATTAGGTTAGGATTTTAGGACATAACAAAACATGAGGACTAAGCGGTTCGGGTTCATGGATTTCGATGAAGGATCTCCATACAATTCACATTTTAGTTCATTTGCGGATAATTCATTGCAACGGTGTAGATACTTTCATGTTCCCGGAAGTTTAGCTCTTGAAGGAGCATTTAACCACATCTCTAAACTTGCTGGTTCTTTACTGTTCTTCTTCTCTAGTGGACCCAATGCAAATGCTACTAGAGATATAGAGGGTAATTTGCATGATTCTGAACCTGGAAGCTCCACGTCTTATCCACAAGTTAAACATTTTACTTCTGGTCGACATAATCTTAGAGGATTTCACTTTGGATTTGCATCAAGAGGAGAATCTGCTAATGCAGTGATTTTTGGAAAGATTTCGGCTTTTGTAATGCAATTCCTACACAGAGAAGCTGAAAAGCTACATTCACATCCCTTGCTCTCGTTAGCTGCTGGACTTGTACCTCCTTTTGGCAGCTTGTAAGTCTTTAAACCCTTCACGAGGGAGTGGATTAAAGTGTAAAATTTCCCGATCGGTTCTGTTTTGGTGTTGATTACATACCTTTTTCTTTGTTATTACCACCAGATCTTCAAATGTACTAGCTGTTCCATTGGAGACTACGGATGTCTTGGATCAAGGGCCTTGTGAGGTTGGGCATCACAGATGTGCAGGATTACCAATTCCCGACTTGAACTGGAGAAGACATGCAGTGGAACCTATTACTGGCACTGAGTTTCCTATGATTTTGGACGACGTTTTAACAGGGGAGAGTAACTCCAGTTTAAGTTCAGAGGTTGGTGTTTGTACTTTTGTTCTTTAGTGCAAGGCAGCCATGTTTATGTTCAGATCTTCTCAGTTACATATGATTTAATAGCGACATTGTGTACTGTTGCAGGTCCTTGTGGGAACTGGATCCAAAACAATGACAATAATCAAAATAAAATCTCTGAAGGTCTATGCATTTGGGTTCTGTAAGTTATTAGTACTTTTATATTACTTCCGATCTGCAATACTTTTTGCATCCAGTACCTTACTCTCTTATTTATTTATCAATTCTTCCTATGTAGATATCCATCCTCACTCTGTTTGCAAGAAGTTGGGGCCAAAATATGCTTCCATTTCAGTAGATGAACTAAACAAGTGCCATGATTTCTATGAAGATCTTCTCAGGTATTGACAAATATCATGATCCATGCTACACGGTGTAGTTTTCACTATTTTTCATTTACATTTTTTTCTGGTACATGAAGATCGATCTAATCCGTAGATGCTAAATACTTTATGTTTCTTTTTGCAATTTCTTTCCAAGCTGAGTTAGCATATGAGTCATCATATTGTTACTGTTAAATTAATTTTTATGGCTCTGCTGCTAAGTTTCATGGATTTGGTTAACTTGCTGCTGCTTATTGCATTTTCCATTTTGCCTACAGGGCGGATATTGATATGACAGTTAGGCTTGTGGTTAATTGCAATGGGATGAAAATCAATACTGTGAGAGAGTAAGTTATATCTTTGTTTCAGCATACCCTTTGATATTTAATTGGGTTTTGTATGTCCCTATTTTAATTGAGATAAGAGACATTCTTGAGGCTTTTTCATTATGATTACCGTTCTCAAACATTCATAATTCCTGTTTCGGATATCATCACTATTAGGATACCATCTCGGTTAGCTCCATATTTTATAGTGGCTTGATAGGTTCACATTCAAATGGGTGGTGTGAATGTGAGTTGAGTGAACTTGACGCTTAACCAGCTGTTGTTGTGAGGCATTACATGTATAAGCTAGAAGTTTTACAAGTTACGCACTCATTCACTATCTAAAGCCCAAAAACTGATTCTGCAAGTTAATTTGACACGTTACGTGAGCTTAGCTTCTGCTTAGCCTTGTTCCTTCCTCGCTAGGTGTCCTAGTGTATATATGTTACAACCATTTTGAAAATTGGAATTAAGTGTTGATCATTCTCATTTATGTGCTTTTGATTACACTGGATGCAGTGCCTTTGAGAAATCCCTTCGAGCTCGATTGGTGAAGGTAAATCATCTCCCTTTCTAGAATCTCCCTTTTTTGTGTTTCTGATCTGGTATTTGCTAATTCTTGTCCTTTGGTTCCTTTAGGCGAACCCAGAGACTGACTATCATTGCATAAGAACATTTGGTTCAAACTTCACACAAGATATTCCTTTGCCAGTGGTAATACTATATTACATTATTGCTCTTGCCTTCCTTTTTTATACCAATTGTTCACTGAATTACATTAACATTCTCGATATTTCAGGGAACGACAATTGATTTCCAACGCACAGCTGATGGAAGCTTAATTACTAAAAGTGAGTGGTGGTTGCTTAACCAAATGTCAAATTGAGCACAAAGCATACACACTTGACAAGACCCGAGAACTGTCCCACATGTCCTTTCACATTCCTAGAACTGTTCCACCCGTCCTCTCACATCTCTTGTTTACATGCTTTTAATGCTTTAATTTTCCAGTTAAAATTTGTTGATTGATTAGCATTTTGTATGAAATTTTCCAGTTGAAGGTAATCAGATTGGAGCAGTCCACAGCAAGGATCTATGCAGTAAGTTAATTTTCCTTCTGAACCATCTGTTTTATTTTGATACTGTCCTTGGTACATTTTTATTTCTCATCATGTCTCAATGAATATGGTGAAGAGAATCCAGTCATATACTTTTGCGGGAATAGATTTCTAATGCCCAAAATCGTACTCTCAGGAGCCTTCTTTGACATGTACCTGGGTGATGTCCCGGTGTCAGAGCAAACAAAAGAAGAGATTGGCAGAAACGTCGCCAATATTATTCGAAGTTGCTGAAATGTGGCCTCCCTTGTCTAACTTTTTAAAGGGCAAGTGGTTGCCAATCCGGTGAAACTGCTTACTGCTCAACCATATTTTTTGTTCACACGCACTGAAGCTCAGCAGTGCCAGATGCTGAAGACGTTGATTGGACTGGAAGGCCTCACAAAAGCAATCAGAGCCTGCTGCAAAAGTTTAAAGGCTTGGCTGGGGTCTCGCCGGCTTCTAGAATAGCGATTATTTTCTTACGGAATGTGCCATTCTTTGTAGCTTAGCAGATGTTAGATGCGATTATTTTCGAATTGTAGCTACCGAAAGTATCCCATGAGAATAGTTTGGTTTCTTCTTGATGATATATACATATTTTTACTACATGCTTCTCGGTTTTCCATTTGACTTCTTATTTCCTTCATCCCTGCTCTAGTTGGTGGAAAGGGGGTCTTGTTCGGGTTTACGGTTTTATGCCGGTATCACTGGTTGATCAACATGCAAAATGATACAAAAGTAATAATATAATTATACAGTAACTCAAACTCGAGTATTTTCAAGTGACTAGGTAATGAAGATCTGAACTTAAGACCACTACACAAAACAAGTTGAGTGAACCATAAACTTTGCCGTCCATCATGTTACATGTGCCTCTCATGGGCTAAATTCTCCATAAATCATAATTTTTGTCAAATTTGAAAGGCTGCTGCCGTCACATCAAATATGGAAGCAGCACTAAACATGTGTTTTACACCTTTTAACGAGGAGTTGAATTCATCATCTTCAATTCTTCGTGTTGAAAACTCAAAATGCAAGGAATTAGAGAGATACCACAAAGCTATTAGGCAATTGGCCTTCCCTAAAACAATTGAAGATTTGGTAAAATCATAATTTAAATTAAGTTTTCATACTATTATATTCCTTTTAAAATTTTTGTAGGTTGGTTCCATCAGTTAAAACATATCTTCACTCCTTTATATCAAAGTTCAAGCTCCCCTATAACTTAATTCCTAGAATCCTATATAAGCTTACGATAAGGAGAAGTAAATCTCCAAAACTTAAGAAAACCTCAAGGACAGGGAAGAAAAATAAGAAGAAAATGAGTGGAATTACACCAAAACTAGAGTCTTATACACACTTTTTTTTTACCTTCTACACACCTCTTGTCAATTTTTGTTTTTTGATGCTCTTCAATTTATTTGATCAGACGGCTGAAAATTGAGAAGAGCGTAAGGAGGGGTGTGGATAGCACCACCATATAAAAGATGGATGCTAATTTTACTATTTTGAGCCCTCTAATGCTAGCAAATAAAAAAACCAACCAAACCAATTAAACATCTACCATATATTCAAGTATGGTAAAACCTTAAGTAAAAAATGTTTAATTCCAGCCCCACAATTTTCCTCTTCCACCCAAAATCCCACAACAACACACAAAATTAGCTTCTCTTCCCTAAACCTCTAACCTGACTCAACTCCTCTCAACTTTCCCGCCATCACAAACCAAAACTGATTAACCAGAGCCAGTTAAACACCACCTCACAAAATTACCTATTTTTCCAAAACAAATTAACCACCAAACAGCAAAACACAACCATTCACTTTGTTCCTTCTTCCCCCTCCTTATTTATTTGGTTATTAAAGTAGACAGCATTTGTGGGCTTCTTCATCCCATCCCTTTTTTTTCAGCTTTCTCAATTGTAAAATTGGGGTTTCTCAAAACTGTTTTGGGATCTGAGGTTTCGAAAATTTGTAAGGAAATGTTTGGTGGAAGAAGAGGCGTCGCCGCCACCGTTGTGGCATGCCTTGCTCTCCTCCAAGGACTTGTTCTTAGCGTTCATGGCACTGGTATTAATTACAAGGACGCTCTCACCAAGTCCATTATTTTCCTAGAGGCTCAAAGATCAGGGAAACTCCCTCCCAATCATAGACCTGCATGGAGAGGCGACTCCGCCCTCGACGATGGAAAAGAAGCAAATGTTCGTCTCTCTCCCCCCTCTCTTTCTATGATTGAAGATTAACGTTTGTATCTAACCATCACATGTGACGTGACATGAATGCATTTCATGTCACATTAACGTGAGCGAGTCATGTACGACGGTCAAATACAATATTTTCTCGACTTTTGTTTAAATTTTTGTATTTTGAGCTTTTGTTTTTAACGCAGGTCGACCTTGCCGGAGGATACTATGATGCCGGAGACAACGTCAAGTACGGTCTTCCCATGGCATTCACCGTCACAACTCTGTCGTGGGCTGCCATGTTTTACAGGCAACAGCTCGAAGCTACTGGTGAATTGGAAAATGTTCTTGCCGGCATCAAATGGGGCACTGATTATTTTCTAAAAGCCACTCGAAAAAACAGATTATACGTTCAGGTATAGAAATTCATTAAGTTGTATTCATTACTTTTAAAACCATACACTAATTAGTGGTGATGCATCATGCATGTATAATTAAATTGCTAATTATTTATCAAATTCTTAAAGGTTGGAGACGCAAATCAAGATCATCAATGTTGGACTAGACCAGAAGATATGCAGACACCAAGAACAGTGTTGAAGATTGATGATGGCACACCGGGAACTGAAATTGCAGCTGAAACTTCAGCCGCCATGGCTGCCTCTTCAATTGTGTTCAGAAAAACAGATCGTGCCTATGCTCGTAGTCTACTCAACAAGGCCAAACGTGTATGTATAATTTTTTAGGCGTAACATATGCACAAATAGAACCGGTTTACATATATCAATTTCTTGTAACATTATTGTTCTCTGTAGCTCTTTCAAATGGCTAAGGCGCATAAGGGAACTTACGATGGAGAGTGCCCTTTCTACTGCTCTTACTCTGGCTATAATGTAATTTTCTTCAACTCTCTCCCCCTGAAATCCAATTTTAGTTTAACTTGTTCACTGTATTTTCTCGTACAAATACAAAATTGAAGTGTTGGAAAATGTAGGATGAGCTGTTGTGGGCAGCAACATGGTTGTACATTGCCACAAAGAGGCATGTGTATCTCAAGTACATTCAGGAAGAAGCCATCAGCGCCACCGTGTCTGAGTTCAGTTGGGACCTTAAATACGCGGGAGCACAAGTCCTCCTGGCCAAGGTACTTATTTATAAATAAATTTATACCATCTTAACGGATCATCACTGTACCACATGGAAAGTTAAATCAAATGCAGCGGTTCCACTCCTTTTTGAATGCATGGGTTGGATAGTCTACTTGATTCGTTTGTCGGACTGTCCACCTCTCCTTTGTGAATATATAAGTTAAACAGTCAACCTGATCCGATTGTCCAACTATCCACTAGGTCTTACTGTCTAAACAAGATTTCTTCGCAACACATTACACATTGCATTATCATGATCGTAAAAGTAACAATACTGGCCGATACAACTAACTTGAATTTATTTTGTATATTATTGCAGCTGTTCTTTGAAGGTGAAAAATCCCTAGTGAACTACAAAAACGGTGCTGACAGTTACATTTGCTCAAACATCCCCGACAGTCCTTACAACCAAGTCACAATGACACCGGGCGGCATGATCCACTTGAGAGACGGAGCCAACACCCAATACGTCACCGGAACCGCCCACTTATTCGCCGTCTACAGCGAAATCCTCGCCCAGCACAACCAAAAAGTCAACTGCGGAGGCAAAGAGTTCGACTCTGGCGCCCTGATCGCTTTTGCCAAGAAGCAAATGGACTACTTGTTGGGTGAGAACCCAAAAGGAAGATCCTACATGGTCGGGTTCGGACCCAACGCGCCCCAACAGCCCCACCACAGAGGAGCTTCGGTACCGAAGGAGGAAAACGGCATCGTTAACTGCGCCATGAGCTTCGTGAACTGGTTCAAGAAGGACGTGCCAAACCCTAATGAGTTGACTGGTGCCATCGTCGGGGGACCCGATAGGTTTGATAACTTCGAGGACAAACGTTGGGCGTCGTCGTATACCGAGCCATGCACTTACGTGAACTCGCTCGCGGTCGGACCGCTGGCGAAGCTTGCGGCCTAAGAAAAGAACCATGCACTGCCTATGATATGTGTTGCCCTAAACCCTAATCCCAATCTAGTGCTATATATTTTTACGAAAGGAAGAGATTTTGGGATTTAAATGTAAACTTTTGGAAACCCAAAACGTACCGCCGTTTGTTGAGAGAAAGCTGTAAAAAGAGGGGTGGAAAATGGTTATATAACATAGTTATTAAACTGTTTTTCTTTTGTTCTCTTCCTTCGGAAACTCTCAACTAATGGTTGTTATATTTTCCTTTATTTTATTTATATGTGACAAAGGAAATTTAAACTATCCAAACTGTATGGTAACTAGAGGATAGAACTTAAAAGAGAAAAGAGAGAAACACATTAACTTAATCAACTGACCTAATAAGTTATTAATTTAATGTTTCTTTCAGAAAGGATAATCAAAATAATGTTGAACAAGTTAGTGTAACTATCGAGTCTCCGTAACACCAACCCCATCCCACAGCTGTGAAGCAACATGACATGCTCAATTGGGTTAAAACAGTAAAACTGGACTTGTTTTTGTCTCTCTTTCTTCTCTTTGATCTTTAATTGATATAAGTTCTTAATTCTACATAAGATACATTGTTATTGTGTAACTATCAGAGAGACGGACTAAATGCCCACTTTCAACAATACAAATATTATCTCAAACTTAGTAATTACGACATGCACTATCCGTCACGTGTGATGTTTTATCATAAAATACTTAAGTATTAGTTGAAGTTGAGCTAAAATATTTAAACTCTTATCTCAAAAATAGATCGATATAAAATATTTCAATAAATAAATAAATTAATCTCCTTGATTTCCGTGGACCTCAACAAAATGTAACTATATATACAAATTAATTAACCCTTGCTTTTCCATCACTGTCTGCAAACATCGCCAAGATGCCACAACAAGGAACATCATCATTTCAACCGATGCCTTTCTCGACAAGAAAAGGTAAAATTTAAATCCGTTTAAATTTTTAATCATTGGATTATCTCCCTAACACGTTCTGACCAACCATCTAATTGGCTTAATTAGGTAGAAAGATGCTTGGAAGATAAATCACAAAATCAGACATCCAAATCCGTACGAGTACGAATTAATTCATCGAAAATTAAAGATCAAGGAAATAGAATGAAATAAAGTAGAAATGTTTTTCATTTTTATCAAACGATAAATTTTATCAAATTATATGTTAGATTAGAGTTTGAACTTATGCCTGTCATATAAAAGTTCAACATCTAACTATAATAAAGACCCACTTGCAAAAGTAAAAATGTTTACCCTTAGGATTAATAGTAATGGAGTAATGTTATTCATATCATGTTTTTATATCACATTAAGTGACATTGATGTGGACAACCACATCATTTGAAAAATTTACAAAACCCAAGAAAAAGAAGGAGAAAGACTCATCGTATACCACAATCATCATTTAATTAACTAATTTTTCTTAATTATTAGTTTACTAAATAATGAACTAAATTTAAAAATCTGATTAATTCAAATAATATGGTTGTCTACATCAAATGTCATTTAAGATGGTATGAAAATATAGTACAAAAACATGGTATGAATAACATGAGTAATGCTATTCACGAAAATTAGTTAAAATTTATTTTCCAAATCTTCAATCCGGTGCACTCTTGTTTTCATGGGCTCAAATCTTAGTTAAAATTTATTGGTCAGAAGATTTGAGCCCACGAAAATTAGTTAAAATTTATTTTCCAATAAATAATAGCATGAGTAGTACTATTTATACCATGTTTGTGTATCACATTTTCATTAATTTGATGTGGACAACCACATCATTTGAATTAATCAGATTTTTTTAATTTAGTTAGTTAAATAATGATTGTGATATACGACGAGTCTTTCTACTTCATTTTCTTAGGTTTTGCAAATTTTTCAAATGATATGGCTGTTCATATCAAATACTTTTATAAAAATATGGTACAAAAATATGATATCAATATCATTACTGTAGGATTAATTAACTTTGTCAAAGTGGGTGGACAAAGCAAAATCTTATCCGAATTCGTTTTCGAAAGTGGGTTTGGAGTAGATGGTGGGCGGGTCCCACTCCGTTTTGGATAAGCCTCACCAGTCACGACTCACGAGGAGGGGAATTAGAAGGGGGAGGACCAATTGCTTTCCACGTTGCCACGTCATTCACCGACATAAACCTAAATCAAAGTAAATAAAGTGTCTCTCCCTCCCGAGGGCCGACCACATGCGACGTGTAAGCTTCTAGAGGCTCCGCGCGGCGCGGCAAGCAGAAACTATGGGCGGTTTATGGTTGGTATTTATCGGATGCGCCCCGAGTCGCTGATGCCCACAGGGAAACGGACTTTCCTTTTCGATCCGGTGCACTCTTGTTTTCGTGGGCTCAAATCTTCTCAACCAATAAAAATCCTTTTTAGCTTTTATTTATTGGAAAAATAAATTTTAACTAATTTTTTTTTTAAAAAATTCTCCAACCGCTCAGAGGCCAATTTAAATTTTTTTTTTTTTAGTGGTACTCGATTGGATTTAAGGGCTCAAACTTTTTTTTGAAGGTTGAAGATGAACGAAATAATCAAATTCATACAAAAATTAATCAAGTTTATTACTGACGAGATTATTTTGTATTAAACTTTCTCATTTACTAATGTCATTAAATTTGCATAGTAAATAATGTGACGATACTATACATATTCATATTATGTTATTGTATAGAAATATAATCAATCAAGACATTATATTAGTGATTAAAATCTCGATTCATCTTTGATTTATTAAATCGAAAATCAGAAAAACCAAAAAAAAGGATTGAGAAAGTGTAAATAATAAGGAAGTGAGATGGAAACATTGGAAGTAGAATAGGATGTGAAGCAGAGGATGACGGCTCATTGAAAAATATTGAAAGGTAGATCTTGGTTGGCAAAGGGATTGAGGATAAGGCCTAAAGTCTTTGCTGGCTATGGCTGTGCACTGCCATCATTTTTTTAACTAATTATAATATAAATTAATAATAATTAATTAGGTGCATTATCCTCTCCTAATCAAATAATCAAGCACTAATTAATCAAAGGCATATCCATCCTGTTAATCTCATCCGCCTTAAAGCTATATATACAAAATATTAATGCACAGACAACAAAGTATATGAAAAGACAAACACCATGTGTCTCCTTCTCCGGCAAATCTAACGCGCTCTCGAAGATCCGCCTTCGCTCATCGATCCTATTTCTCCGGTGAAGTCCCAAATCCCATTTATCCGTTGAAATCCCAAATCCTTTTTTTCCCTGATATGTGAGATTTAGATTGCGTTTGTGATATAGATTAATGTCGATCGCATTGAATAGCGCCGCCGCCAGGATCGGCATTGCGCCGTCGTCTGGGTTCGCGCGTGGTGGGTTGATCTTCGATTCACCGGAAAACCGCCGGACAGTTACCGCCGGTGAGGTTACGGTTTGTTCTTCGAGTTCGTCGTCGATTGGGAAGAACAGCGACGATGGATCGGAAGGCAACGACGGCGGCGAAAATGACGAGGCTCAGAGCTCTTATAAAGGTCCGTTGGATGTGATGAACGAGCTGGAGGAAGTTTTACCCGTGAGGTTAGCGGTTAAACCCTTTTCTCATTTTTTTTACTGCAATTTTTACTTTTGTAAATTGGGGTTCCTCAGAATGTTAGGAATCAGGATAGAAATTTTTTGATATTGGCCCAATTGGGTTTTTACCGCTTTTCGCGATATTCTAATTTATTATAATTTATAAAAAAAAAAAATTATAAACTTTTAAGCGGCGGAAATTGCCTAACCAACTGGCTTAACTCACGTCAATGGCAATCGAGTTTTTCTAATGTGATTTGATTGATGAAACTATGAATAAATGCAGGAGAGGGATCTCGAAATACTACAACTACAAATCCAAGTCCTTTACGAGTCTAGCAGAAGCTTCATCTTCTTCCAACATTCAGGAGCTTGCAAAACCAGACAATGCCTACACCCGAAAACGCAGGAACCTTCTTGCTTCCAATCAGATGTGGGAGAAGAACCGAACCTCCTTCCCGCTGAGAAGCAACGGCGGCGGAATTTCAAAGAGACCGATTCCGTCCAGTCGAAGCGCATTGGCTTTGGCTGTCAAGTTAGGCAGCTGCTCGGAAAGCAGTACTAGTAGCGCAAGCGAGGATTCCAATTCGAGCTCAAATCCAACGTCGCCGCGGCCGCCTCTCCCACCGGGTTACGCCTGTCCATTAGGAAGTTATGCAGCTTGGAGATCGTATTCATTGGCTGATCTGCAAGAATGTACCGCTGCTACTACTGTAAATAGTTCCCGTTTCTCGGCGGCCACCACTAAACCGAACGTGTAGAAACCTAACTTGAATCTTGCCGGTGTTGTTGCCCGCATCGAAGGAGTTTGCCATGATGTCGAGAGGTATGGTTTTTTTCTTGTCTAATTTTTAATTGAAAGTTTAAGGGTAGAACAATTTGAAGTATCTGATGTTATTTGTACATACGTTTAATGAGTAAAAGGACCATATATTACGAGTTCCATCTCCACCAATCTTCAACACTTGTATAATAATTAATTATCAACAACTGCGTTATATAATTTACAAAACATGGACGCCACCCCGCATCCAAAAGAAAAAAATTAATTGGAGAGAAATGTGTTATAATTACAATTAGATGACCAGTCCCTAAACCTGCAACTGACTGGAGGCAAAAGAATTCATCAAGTCTGATGAACCCTAAAACCCCCAAAAGTTAATTAACAAATTCGAGCAATGTAACGAGTCATCCCTCTTAATATTTAGATGACTGCTGCTCATTTTTCGAACTTCATAAAAGACGTTTCCCCTTGAGGTTAGCACACCATTTACTTCTGAGGCTGCACAAGAAACTGTACACAAATATAACCAGACAAGAAAGATGGAAGTTCGATTTCAGAAGGATCGATGAGAGGAATCGCCTTATCAATATCTTCGGTGGAGAATGGAATGCTGCAATCAGAAAGTGAATTAAATAGAGTAAGGTTTGCTATTCTGTTTTTATCATACAAGGAGCGATATCTTGTTGAGCGTGCAATTAAGACCAGATAATTGGACGAGAAGCAGATTACCTCAGATCGTCATCCAACAAGAACGAATTGGAGGTTAGATTGTGGTTGTCCTTGTTCAAATTCTCCCTCATTTGAGCAACCACCTGCAAGCAATGACGTTCAGAAAACAATTGGGACTCTAATCACAGAGTTTATGGCACAACAACAAAACTAAATACGCAAACATGCCTCGTTGGACACACTCTGAGTGCCGTATTTGTCGTCCCAGTACATAGTACTTATCCGGTAGATTTGTCTGACAGTCAATGCCTGGACATTGATCACAATGCCAATGAATTCGTTTCAGAGTTCAAATATACTTTTAGTGAAGCCAGTGACAGGAAAAAGAGAAAATTTAGACAAATAAACCATACCGGACAAAGATCCTGCCTAATTTCATCCAGAGACTTTTTCCTCTTCTGATGTATTACCTATACCAATCGCACACAGAAATGGTTCATAACTTCTCATAAATTATACATTTTAAAAAAATCAAAGAAATAGCTTTAGCTTATACCAGAAAACCAACAGCTTGCCTGATATAATTTAGCTCGTGCCAGGAGGTCCCTGCATACTGCATTGCACAAAGAGTCAGACCAACAAACCTATAAAGTTCGTTTAAACAGAAAACACTTGCAGCATGGTAGTTATATACTTGCCTCCTCCCCGGTGTTGACAATCCATTTCTCCAGTTCAGCAAGACCTGATTTTACATATTCACCATTTGAAAATGTGCAACATTCGCGTCGCAGCAGTAGACTGCTCGGGGAAAGAAAAGGTCGGGTCAATACATAAACCATTGCAAATGTCATTTTATTAGCAATGAAAAACTGGAATAGCAATAAACTCTTGCCTGTTGAAAAGTGACATATTGATGAAAGAGAAGACTTGTGTGATTAGCTTGCGAATAAAAAATGAAGGTACCTAAGCAGAGTAGTGTTTAGGTCAGAAATGAATAAGAAAAAGTCGACAAAGGGGATCTATGGAATAAATATTAAGCTTCAATTTAGCAAACAATTAAATGATCTCAGATATGAAGCTTTGACATCAACTAACGGAAATTGGTGATTTAGATCGAAAGAAAGCAATGTAGATCTAAAGAAACAAATCAGAAAAATGTCCCACATACATGATTTCCCCGTAACCGACTCATAAGGGTATCCAAGAATTTGATTATGTTGTCCCACTGACTTCCTGGTAATTGCTGAGGAGCGTTACCATGTGATATAGATGACTTTCGCGCAGCTTTGGGTGCCTAAAAAATTGCCATGAATATTCGTAACATGTTAGGTCAAAATAGTATGCAGATCAACCAAACACAAATAAAACAAAACTGAATAGCCAAAAGATAGCAGTCAGACATGAAAATCAAATATTAGGCTTCAGAAGGCCAGCAAGTACCAACTGACGTATGGATTCTTGCTTAGATAATTGCTAATGGCAGGTCAATACTTGTGATTGATTCAAAGCAAAAGAGTTAAATGATTTTCACTATCCCCAATGGTGTATCACAACTAAAAACGAAGGAAAATGCAAATTCATCCATTTCTCCGTTGTCTCATTGCTTTAAATTAACTAAACTATAGCAAGTAACCACTAAATGAATACACAAACATGAACAAAATTTCTGGACCAACTACCATTTTTCCAAATGCTAACAATAGTAAAATGAAAGTCATCCGATGTCACAGAGTGACATTGCACCCATACTTTGACTTAGAATATTTGAGCAGATCAGACTCAATCAGATTCACCTGAATGCATGAGCCCAAGAGCGGAGCCAATTCCTTCTTCAAATTGTCGCGCATCAAGCCAAAGATCTTTTCTACACAAGCAGTTAGCTGCTGTTTGAACAATACAGCTGGATATCTTGCTTCAAGATGTGACATACCACCTTCATAGCCAATATATTTGAAAGGAGATGTCAGTCCCTGAAAATGAAAGTGGGGGGATGACATTTAATAAACTACAATGAAATATTGAAAGTAAAGCAAACGACATAATAAACTCATCATGAGTGTGGAACTCAGTAAAGTTCAAAGGAGATCTAAAGAGTATTTTTTGGTCGAACAATTACGTATACAAAGAACATATATTCAACAAGCCTGTCATTTGATTATATAACTTACTTGTGCAATCCTGATAGCTAAAACAGAAGACCCAGAACGTTGAGTTGCTGGGAAACTATTTGGTCGTAAATTCCTCTGCAAAAGGCATAGAAGCGCTGAGGCATTGGACAGCCAATAGGGCAATGTTATGTTCTCATCCCCAACCTGAAACAATGACCATACAGATTTTTTTCAAATATTCTAAAACATTATGCAAGTAGTTTATTTCACATTTGATCGAGAATAGCTTTTACATAATATATGTATCTCTCCACATAATTTAAGAGAGTAAAACATCAGTTCGAGCCTTAAGCAGAAACAAAATCATAAGCCCAAAGAAAATTGACTGAAGCAAGTAAATTACCTTCAGAACATCATTTATTCCCTCAATTATATGGTCAAAAATAACTGTAAGCTCAGACTCAAAGGCATGCCACTGAAGAAGGCATTTGTATACGATACAAGCCGCCAATGGTTTGCTGTCTTTGAACCCTAAATCTTCTTTAACACATCTTGATAGGAATTCATAGTTCTCCTGTACATATCAAAGCGACATGCTTAAACTTATAAGCCCAACTACCTAGAATGGAAATGACAGAAACTTTATGGCACTGTGAAGATAACCGCAGTTACAGTCCATAAGAAGATTCAGTGGATACCAAAATTTAAAGCTAAGGTTCAAATAAACAATAAGGGACAAAACCTGGTGCTCATGCCTCTCAACCGCTAACTTTGATCGGCGTGATTTTGGCAAGCCATGTGAAAAAGGTGCAATCATTTTTGTAGGTGCGGGTGACTCCTGCATTAGATCGTATGACACATGAAGAAGTGTTACTGTGACGGTTAGATGAAAAATAAATCAGAGTGAGAGAGATCATGTCTTACGAATATCGGCTTCTGGTCAGTGATGGGAACAAGCGCACCAGAGTTTTTCTGTTTACATTAAAAAAAAATACCATAACTTGAGAATACAGTCCAGACCCACAAATCTATGTTATAAGATTTTATGAAGCAACAAAATTTGACACCAGTAAAATCAAAATGCATACAAAGAGGTTTTCAACCGACTTTTTAGATCAAACCCTTTAATTGTACGTCGCTTGTACATAATCATTTACCTCTGGAACCAACTTTTCAACACCACGCCGAGTGCTCTTTGCAGGCACACTAAGGGCCTTTAGTTGCAGGATAAGATTTTCCTCCTCTAATACTGAGAGTTTCTCCTCAAGGCTGTAATTTAGATACAACTTAATAATTAAGTAGCGTAATTGATCTGAAGAAAACATATTTGGGGTGATAAACAAATCTAAAACTGATGTCCAAAACTACTTAACAACTCTGAAATAAACACTCAAAAGATAATTATGAATTTCGGAAAAACACCTCTTTACATTCTGCTGGAGCTGGTTGCACTTCTCTTCAAATTCCCGCAACTTCTGAATGGTGTCTGTATTGTCGCTTTGAGCCTTGAGAAGTTCAGTTTCTAGAGCTGAATTCTTCTTATCCAAGGCATCCAAAGAGCTCTGGAAACAACAAATAAGAAAATTTTCAAAGGACACTGCAAAAATCTTAACCATCCCCAAATGTTGGGAGGGATAGGGTAGAGAAAAAAGAAAAAACACTCTCAAAAAGAAAGACATGCCAAGAAAATGAGAGAATAGACTTCAGTAAATGTTAAATACCTGTTTAGGTCAAGAAAAGCAAAGTAAAGTTTAAAATGATTAAAAAATAGTGAAAAAATTGAGTTTGTAACTTTGTATTTATCAAATTTTTGAGAATTCAACTGATTATATACCATGACTCTAGATTTCCTGCCTGAGAGATATATAATTTCTGAGTAGATAAGATGTAGCTTACAAAATCCCACAAAGTAAAACCGACCTAAGAACATAAATTTAATAAACATCAGAAGACGCACTTTTAAAAATGCACTTTCCCTTCTCAATTCAGCCATTCCAATGATTTCTCTTTCCAAAGATGATTTTTCTTTCACTGATAACTCCAATTGATTTTGAAGCACTGCATTCTTGTTGCACTCATTAATTGTAGCCAACTTTGATGCATCTAACTCAAGACTCAAGGATTCCAACACTTTTTGAAGTTTTGAAATTTCCATTGACTTAGCTTCCTCGTTTGATATCTGCATTCAGTTCAGCTTGCAGTAAGCAAAGGAACTTCTATGTACCCATACAACAGTTGGTCAAGTTGCTCAACCAAAAGAAATAAGGTTAAGTTGAAACTAAAAATTTACACAAAAGCACCTAAGCACCTTTATAATGATTTTCTGAGGAAACGTGACGAGCATATAAAGCAAATTACAAGTATCAAGTGATATATTGGAATCAATAATTGGGAACTCACGATATATATAGTTCTTTTATCAAGAGAATTTGGCAAGTGCTGAAGCTATTTTATGGAGGTAAGGTCAAAACCTTCACTTAGTCAATGAGCCATAATATTGCCAATTAGCTACAAACTCTATTGACATACATTTGGCAGAAGCAGAGTAATAACAGAAGTGCCCCAAAAGCAGGTTACCTAATACTTTAACGGATGAATCCACAAACCAACCAACACAAATTTTAACACAGCCAAAAAAATACCCGTAATCTTTTCTCAAGTTGTAACCGCCATGTGAGGTCCTCTAACTGCTTCTCAAGTTTACCCTTAGCTAAACGCAAGGCACCGGTTTCATTGGCCTCCTGCAAAATGAAAATAATTAAATAAACATATAAAGAAATTCTCATGCATATTGTTTCGTCAGGAGCAGCAATATAACTGACTCACTTGTTTAAGCCTTCGAAGCAATCTCCTTGCTAACTTTTGCCTCCAAAGACATTGTATTGCTACAACAGAAGCCTGGTGATGTTGGAATGCCGAGCGAACCTTGCACGTCCTCCACCGAGCCTAACAAGTACATACTTTATGTCAAAACAGAAATGAAGTGGCAGTGACATATCAAGTAGACAACCAGCCAGATAATCATTACAAAGAAAAATACATTTATGCATGAATAGAATCCAACTTCATAATGAAGAACATATTGCTATTCCTAAAAATATTCCACCCGCATATAAAATTTTTCCAAAACACCCTAAATTTCTAAACAAAAGAATCATATCATAACACTCTACATGCTTGCCCACCGCAAATTATTACACAAGAAAGGTCCATGAATTAAGTTTACCTGAATCAAGGTGGCAGCTTTATGTTTCTTTCCATGCAAAAATCTTTGGCGAATTGAAAAACCACGAATATTGGACTGTATGACAGTAGCAGCTGAATATAATTCCATATAAGCACACTTTAATAGCCATCTTTGGACATGTTTCTGTATTAAAATAGCAGCCGCTGCCTCCCGTTTTAAAGTATACAGCGCTCGAGCAAGGCATCCTTCAACCATAATAAACATCAAACATCAACAAAAAAATAAAAATACAATGGATCTGAAGAAAATGTTGGTGATAAGAATTTGCATTTCTGATGGAAGTCTGGCAGAAACATCTGACCTCTGCAAAAAGCTTGGATTGCAAATGCAGCAGCCCGTTTGGAGACAAAATCTTTGCGAGCAACAAACGTTCGCAATTGACGTTGAATGCGCTTTGCAGCATTGTCCAAAACCTCAGCCCGTCGGAAGTCCAAAACACCAATTTGACCAGCCCTAAGAAATACTTTGGTCCTACCCAACTTCAAGGAAAGAACAACCTTGTCAAATTCTCTGTGAGCAATAATATCATGTGAATACCATCCTACTGGATCATAGGATTCGTACCTGAAAATTCTCTAGCTTTAACTTTTTCAAAATTTTCTCAGTTAGAGATTTTTCATCATAGCTGCATAAGCATAGAGAAGCAAAGAGATCAAAAGATATTAGAACAAGGGAAAGGGAGAAAAAGGAATTGCTTCAGAGACTTAAAAGAAAAATATTTGAAAAATAAAACAGAATTAAAAAGTTAGAATCAAAAGAAAACATAGAACAGCATCTTTTGCTAACCATTACAAAATAATAGGCAGATTAAAGTTTGCAACACTAGTTTGCAGCAGAATAAAATGTAAAGTAAATATTTAAAAACATTAAATGTGATAAAGACAACCAGAACATCTTCGATATTTATTAGGCAGTCTTCAAGATTAAGCACTATGAATGAAGCTCACCTTCCATCAATGAATTCAGAAGCTAATAATCCAAATCGATCTATAAACTCTGCATAAGTTCTACGTGTGGGATAACCTGCCAGACTTATCCGAACAGCCTCTAGAACACCCTAAGCGGAATAAGAGAATCATTAGTGTAAAAAATATCACATTCGATACGAAACACTACGCAATGCGAATGCGGGTGAGAACAGAAACCAAACAAGTACATGAGGTGGAGTGGTTGGGTTAAGATGTGTGTTATGTTGCTCCAATATTGATAATACAAATAACTATTCAAAAACTAAGATACAGATATGACAAAGATATGAAGATAACAAAAATCCATATATATGAATTGTTACTTTCTTTTATTATTTATTTTTATGTTAGCATACAAACTCTTTAAATTTCAAATATCATTCAAATACTCTCTTAAATGAAAATTCGAAGTTTTTTTAATTTAACCTCAAACCTAAAAGAAAAAAAGTAGGCAATCCTTTTTTTTTTCTATGTATGACAACAGATCCAACATAAAAGAAACATAAAAATTTTGATCGCACTTACCCCACAGCGTAACTGATGTAAGATGCTCAGATTCTCAAACTTTTGTGGTTGATTCAATGAGTTCGGCTTAACACAACGTATGTAATGAGGCTCTGTTGAATTGAGGGTTTCCATCAGTGCTTGAAGTTGTTGCTACAATAACCAAAACAGAGGAAAGGGGCGAAGTATCAGCTTAAAGACCATCAAACAAGTAATTAAATGCAAAACCTTCAGGAGGTAGGTACATCACGCAAATAGGCTAATCTTAGAAGACAGTAATAATTCCCAATACAGGTCAAAGTAAATGATCAGTTGAATACAAGCAGAAATGATAACCACATCATGAAGTATTATCCGAACAATATCCAACAAGTAGGATGTTGTTGGACGCATGTGTCTGAGGAAAAGAAAGGTAGAGATTCAACCAAATGCTATTTACACAAAATCTAAGACCATATCAGAAAACAATGACATCCTCAAATTGACATTCATTTGTGGAAAGATAAATTGAAGCCCAAAATCCTGCACGACAGCAAACAACATACAATTTTTTTTTCTTCACTGAACCGTCTATCGGATTGGTCAATCCGATAGACTTTGTTCAACCTATTAGTCTTTTAAGCAGTTGCAACCAAACAACATCACATCACAGAAAGGATAGAGATGGAATGTACCTTAAATCTAGTGGCCACAGAAGAAAATTTATAGGATGATCTTGAAGATTCCTCAGGTAGTGAACCGAAAAGACCAGCAACAAAAGGGCGCTTGGATGAAGACAACAGATTGCAATGTTCTACGACAACATAATCACGATTCTTATCCAAAAAGGTATCGGTGTGATAAGTAACCTGGACAAGAAGTGAATAGACTATATTATAAATGATTCAATATCAAGATGCTGCACAAAAATATGTAGTGACGTATAACATGCCTTTCCAGCATAATGGGACATGGTAAAATCTGTTTCCGAAAATTTTGCCTTTTCCAACCTTGGGTGGGCCCAGAAAATTTGAAACAACCTAGTTGAAAAACTTTGGTGCGTCGATTTTGGGAACATGCTGCAAAAATAAGAAAATCAGGATAAGGATAAAATTCCAGAAAATACTACGTAGTAACACGCACCAAATTATAGTGAACTTAATTGTACCAAGCTTCATCCAAGAGAGCAATTATCCCAACAGGTTTCTGCAAACCAATGAGTGAGAACATAAGGTCCACGCCTTACAGCCTCTCAAGGCATATAAAAACAGAACACTATGGAAAATAACAGCAGGCAAAATGTTATTAGAAATGAAAAAAAGAAACGAAGAAATAAAGTTATTTTCAACTTTTGTCGTACTATAGATTCACCAAAACTCAGACCACAAACGCCCGTCATGCATTTTTCCTAAAAGCAGGGTGGTAGCTTCAATCATATATTAGTTCAGAAAATATGTAGAACTTCCCGACCATGGTCATTCCTTAGCACGTAAATACGACTAGAAATTAGGTCCACTCCTTGCACACATGCTACTACGAAATCAATCCAGAATACTGATTATCCTTTTAAAATCATATACCAAAAGGGAGCGAAGAAGAAGATGGCTTTGCAGCTTTCCATACAAATTTGTCCAAAAAAAGGGGAGACAAAGGCAAAACCTTCTCAATCAAATCTAGAACATCTTGGTTGTCTATGAATTCAATGTAGCTCCAATCAATTTCCTCTTTGCTATACTCTTCCTGCTCCATCTTGAACACATGCTGGAACAAGTGGGAACGAAGTTAGAATACAGTGACTAATTATTGCATAAAATCATATATTAATTTCAAAAAATATTAACGCTCACCTCATTGAAGTGTTGCTGCAGCTTCTCATTTGCAAAGTTAATGCAAAATTGCTCAAAACTGTGGAAAAGAATAACTTAACCAGAGGAATAATGTACAAACGCAAGGATACTCTAATAATAATAAGACTAGAGTTTGACTTTTGACAAGACAGAGATAAAACAATAATGGTAACAACGATGATATAGGACGAAAGAGTAAAACTTGAGCGGAGAGACTATGACTATCACCAACTAACAGATCAGTTGGGATGTCAAAAGTCCAATCACCTTATGAATTACAGTGACAAACAAGATGCAAAAACACACATGATCCCAAATAATTTATAATAGATTTATAGACCCTCTGGACAATTCAAGCAAATTCAGAGCAACATGACCATTTACTATTCAAACTTTCAATGGCACTTAATATTCCAAAGCCAAATTTAAGACTCGTAATATTTTAATGGAAATGGGTATGGGTAAAGATTTTACCTATTGTCCTTAAAGCATTCAAAACCATAAATGTCCAGGACTCCTATTTGCAATTGGGAAGTCACATCTTGGCCAACAGATTTATTAATCTTATCAACAAGCCTGTGAAAATATCCGAACCCAAATAAGGTAGAGAAGATCTTCCCAGACGAGTGAAGAAAATGAAGTTCCTAAAGTTGCTGTTGATGAAATCATACCAGTCAAACAACCGCGAATAAACAGTCTTTGCCAATGCATCTCTACTAGAAATAGCACCACTACAGTCAAGAGCTTTAACAATAATTCCTTCACGAGTTTGGATTGTACGAGTAGACAGTGTTGCTAATAAGAGGTCCACATCACACCTGATTGTACGAGTTTGGATTGTATCAAGCAACTCTAAGTTAAATTATTGAATGCAAATTATATTCATGATAAAGTTTGGGCAGGAACTTTCTTTAGCATGTTCCTATCACAAAATGCAATAGAATGATTCAGTTACAAGAGGTATTCCAGAGAAATATCTCCTGACTCATAATATGCACAGATTGCATTAAATATTCCATGAAGATACCCCCTCAGTAAATTACAAAGAAAATCTCTGAATTGAATGTTCACTCATAAAGTATTAAAGAAACCGACAGGATATTAAAATTAACCCTTCAGTTTGTTGAAAGTTGGGGAAAGTATAAGTTCAAGTTCAAGCTACACTAACCACTTACATGAAAAGATTAGCAGCCATCTGCATATGAAAGTTCGATTTCTGATCCTTTAGAACTGAAGAGTCGTGCTCTTTCCCTGGAGAAAATTCAATGTTCCCCAAATGCAGAATTGCAGCTAAGGTGCGGAATATTGCTTCCTAAAAAGGTAGAAAAATGAATCTCATAAACACCCAAGAGCGGAAGTGAAGGAAAAAAAAGTATTCATCTTAAAGCACCATCCACTTGGATTAAGTTCTAAACCTGATCTTCATGGCTGATACCAACAATGTCCATTGCTGTTCTTGTCTTCGTATACTCTTCCGCACTGCTCACTCCAGCAAGTTCATACGTCTTGCTTTGATTTAAGTAATGGAAGTGGCTTGGGTGGCCTAACTTGTACTTCTCTGCATCCTAGACTTAAAGAGACATCCAAATAACAATATCCATAAGCTTCAATAGAGTACATAATACTGATGATCATATGTGAACCACGAGGATACATAGAAATGGTGCAAGAACACACGTACACGCACACACAACTTGAAACATCTTAAGATGCATAAGAAAAACACATGCACTCAGTGATACACAGCTAAATGACTACAGATGCTTAGATATTTAAAATGGAAACCGTGTGATAAATCCATCCAATCACAGACACAAAGAGTACCTTTCCAGATGCGCACAACTGGTAAAAACAGTGGTAATTCCTTTCAGGATCTGTAATCTGAACAACACGGGATCTTTCCAGTAGATAAGTTCTAATTGCAGCTCCAGATATTCTACCGCTTGCATCAAACTGGATCTCAACAAACTTGCCGAAACGACTGCCTCAGAGAAGCATGAAAATGGAAGGAATATCAATTGTTAGTTCCAAAACTCAAATGAAAATTGGCATGATATCAGAGCAAATTGGCAGGAAAAATATACAAAGTAGTTAATGATATACTACTAAACTGATTAACGATTACAATAATATAACCCTAATTATTGTTTCATACAATAAATAAGTTCATTAATGAATACTATTACCTATTAGAAAGGGCAGAAAAAGTACAGTAATGATATTCTATAACCTCTACTACATCCTCCAGCAACAATTAACCTCAAAGCGTTTATTTTGTACTAAGAGCCAAGACCTAGTTCATTTCATTATGTCATGCTCTTCCTGCATTGCCCTTCATTCTCAACTACCCATCATAACTTTTACCCCATTCTTTTATCATCAAGAAAGCATACATTAAACTCAACAAAAAGTGTGAGAATTTCAAATTTATACATATCAAATTAGTAATATTTCAGGAGAAGAATAAACATGTAGCACACCTTGAATTGTCATTCCTAACAGTCCTTGCATTACCAAATGCCTCCAAAAGGGGATTCGACTAAACCATGCACAAAAAAGAATCAGTGACACATTAAAGCAACAAGATAAAAAAATTCAAAAACAAATTCCAACAAAGATATAGAACACTGAGTTGACCAATATTCTCAGTAAAAATGAAGAAGATCAAATACTTTTCTCAAGCGTTGGACAACGACGAAAACCAAACTGGTCCCAGAAAAAAAAAAATTTACCTCAACCATAACTTCTTCGCTGCCAAAATTTAATGGTAAAATAATAAAACCTTATCTATAACAGTGTGAATTTATGCCTACTCTTATACAGAGTTGGTATTTGTTTGAACAGAGGTAGATCTTACTTCAAGAACTTGTTGTTCAACAGTTCTCTCATCACCAGCACCAGCAGCTCGGCCTCCTACATAAGTAAGATACTGCATAATCAGTTTCGTCGTTTCCGTCTTTCCAGCTCCACTTTCACCACTGACCAGTATTGATTGGCTTCGTCCATCATTCATCATTGCTCTGGATTACAAAATCAAGAAAAGCTAACTTGAGTCATTCAATCGAATAGCAATATAGAACCAAGGTCAAGACTCAATAATCATAAAGTTGGCCTACCTATAAGATGCATCAGCCACGGCAAAAACATGGGGGCTTAGCTCACCAAATGGGGCTCCCTTATACTGCTCCATCATATGGACATTGTATAGATGGGGAAGCTTTGTGAATGGGTTAACCGCAATCAAAATGCTCCCTGTATATGTCTACCATTGACAAAAGAAAACAATCACTTCAATTCCAAAAGTAGGTGCCATAAACCAATTTTAGTACTATGAAAATATAAAAGGAAAAGTTTTTGTATATCCCATATGGAAACATAAACATTCAATATACCGCATTTTCTACAGCAATTTATGATATTATCCATTTATCCTTATCTCATCTGGAAATGAAGGAGTCAAACATGGCAAGTGAATAACCAAATCCATTATAACACTCAATATGAGCACTTTCCTATACATTTAACAGCAGACAATTTCAGTCATCCCAACTCAACAGTTGAAACCAAGGATTTATTTGTGTCATACTTAACATTTCTAGAATAAGCCAATACGCGTCAACTCATCGACTGCTAAGCCTCATCTAGGGGGTAACAGAAAACCAGTAGCACGCCACGTGGAAGCCATCAATGAGAACCAATAGTCAATTTGAAAAATTCTGAATCATTTAAACCGATCAACAGAGTAACAAGTCATCATCAGTTTTTGATGACATAACACAATGTGGCACATAACTTCATAAAATTCAGAACTCCGCCAAATGGGAAGCCCAGAAACCTTAAGTTAGTCCACAATTAACACCAGTTGATACGCAAATCAAGAAAGCCCCTTAATTAAACTAGCCGTAACACTCCAAATATATCAAGTGCACACGAAAATGGACTCACATATATATCATTGAGTGCGTATCTCCTCTGAAGATTATGCAGCACACCCGGCTCGTTCAAATACGTCAGCTTAGTCATGTCGTCCACTCCGCCATGCTCGTCCTCATCTGCATCCCTCGGAAACAGCTTCTCCGGCGACGCCAAAACCTACACACCCAAAATCCCCACAGTCAACACAAAAAAATCACCTAAATTTCAAACACACTAGTCAGTAATTTACACACAAAAACCGAGGGCAAATGTTTCAGTTCACCTTCTTTCCCGAAGCGGTGACGACCTGAAGCTGCTTCCCCTTCCAGTCGGCGACTTCAGCCGGGGCCCAGGCCAAATCCCGGTCCTCGACCCATACCTTAGAGCCCCGGCGGAGGCTCATCTCGGCGGACCTCCAGCGGAAACCGAGACCTTGAGCTAGTGACGGGAAGCCAGAAACCCTAGAATTCGGTGGAGAAGACGACAAGTGGCGGAAGAGCCGAAGTCGACAGAAACAGAGAAGGACAACGTAGAGAAAGTGAGAGGGGAGAGAGAGAGTTTTGGGTGAAAATTTTGGGTTCCCGCCCTAACAGCTACAGAGCAGGAGTCTGAAATGGTGAAACCGAATGTTTATATAGCGTACTCGACACGTCACCCTCCAGTGACTCTGGACGCAGCAGGTAGAAGTTGGCAAATTTTAATGGCGGTTTTATTTGTTTTTTGTTTTGCGCAGCTTCTCCCTGTGAGACGTTACGAAATTTCCGTTTTTTAAATTACTTTTTGCGAATCTTTCAATTTCATTTCCGAGAAAAATCCTTTTTTAACGTACAGATCCGTCTACTGATTTTATTTCTTCTTTTTAAACAAGCAATGAGGTGTAGGAGGATCGAACTCGAAATTTCAAGATAATTTTCTCGATCAATTGAGTTATAAGATGTTTAATTTTTTGTCTATTGTCTTGGCTTGTTAAAGACGTTATAATTTTTTTCTAAAACAAAGCTAAACTACAATGGAGCTGAATAAAACTACTTTATTATATTCTTGTGGGCATATTACAATAAAACAAAGAAGACTGAATTAAGATAAAAAAATTCAATACTATTTGTCAGCATATTCACTAACACTACAGTGTAGTGCTATTCTTCTTACTTTTAAGTTTGAAATCTCAAGTCCAGCTCATATAAACGATGAGTTCGATGCCTAAATAATTATGGATGTCTTGTGAAGCTTAACTTGAATTACGCACCTCTTGAAACCAACTTGGTTTGCAAATTAGGGGTTTGACATGTTACATGGATTTCAAAATCCAATTGAGGGGGGGATTTTGAAACCCTTATCCCCTCTTAGGATTTAAATTCCCTTGCCTATGAAAGCATTTATTGAAATTTTTATTTTTGGTGTTTTCTTTATAAGGAGGGTATTATTGGAAAATAAAACAAACTTTGATTTATTTCCTTGTTACCGTTGTCCCCAACATTTTCAAACAAAGGAGTAAAATCATTTCCTCTGCATGGAAGTCCACTTTTTATTTTATTTTCATAAAAGCAATTTACTAAAAATTTAACAAATATGATTATTTCTGGGCCGACATTTTCCAAGGCCCGTGTAGAATCACATGTCGATGGCGGGCCTCAGGTGGCCCAAAATCTTGTAGAATTAATGTCTCTTGTGGTAATGAAAATTGTTAAAAAGATAAATTAGTATTAGGATAGATCTTTTCCTTGTTTTGGTTAACCAAATAATTAAGTATGATGGGATTCAACTAATGAACTTTCAAGATCCTAAATCCAAGAGAATTTCTTTTGCTTGGACGCCTAAAGTTCATTACAACTTCTGAGATCCTAAATGTAGGGTACGAGGCCCAATTAGGGTTGCAGGTCCACGATTTAGAGTTCGAGGCTCACATTCATGATAGACACCCATGTAGACTGTAGAGCATCTGACTCAAAGGGGTCAGAGATGTGGCGTTCGATGGGATTATAGATTACATACCAAGGACTCCATCTTCTTTATGAGAAGGGCTGGATGGTTCATGAGGTTCAAGCGTTCGGATCCAAGAATTTCTCCATACTAAAAAGTCTTGGATCTCAAGTTTAAGACCAAATAATCCTTCTTGATAACATGTTACCCAAAAAATAATGTTCACAATTTTATAGGCAAAATTGCAGCAGAAGTCCCCGTTGTTTATCTGAGATTTCACTTTCATCCTTCCGTAACTTCCGTTAGTTTTTCACCACCCGCAATTCAAATATTAAAAAATAATTTGCACCATCAATAATGGTAAGAGGCAAACCTGCTCGGAGTTTTCAACTTCTCAGACTGACACTGTCCTCTCAAGGACTGCATTATTGCTCGGCAGTCGGCAGGCATATAATGCACCTCCGCAGGACCACCCGCTAATTTTACCCTGGTACACCTGACCTTGTGTGACCCCCACTCCGGCCCCTTACGCTGATGGGCCCCGGTCGGGCAAGTCTAAGTCAAAGTTACTACAATAACAACTCTAAAGTTACTATACTTACGTAGGCTCAAGTTGACTAAAGCAATATCCGGCAATATTTTCCAAAAAATAGGTGTTCCCCTCCCTCGAATTAGAACGGAAAATTGACCTACACGATCATCTTTCAAACCATATCAAACTTTTGATCATTTATCGTAAGTTTCTTAATTAGAATATTGCTTGAATAAAAAGGTAAAACAAAGTTTCTTAATTAGAATATCGCTTGAATAAGAAGGTAAAACGAAGAAGCTACTTAACTTTATAAAGCCATTAATAAAAGGTTGTTCATATTTTGCCCATCTTTTCACCTACAAACAAGCTGAAAGCCAAATCTTTGTACATAGTTTTCAATCCCCTGAGCCTCCTTACTTTCCCACTGCTCTTTCTCTGATGTTTCATGACATGTAACATCATCTAATAAGTCTTCCTCTCTTAAAATGCTTCATTTTTCACTCGCTGTTCTGAGAAATTACCTCTCCAAACTTGAGAAACAGCTGGGCATCTGAGGTGCTCATGGATGGACAATTTAGCATGTGCGGCGTTTTGAGATTCGCGTACTCGTCCACGTAGCACGGCACTTTGGCAGACGGGTGTTGTGTCGATGGTGGGTTGGCGGAGGCTGGTTGTTTTGGTGGTGCAGGGGATGGCACGAGACTCCCCAACACACGAGTTACTTCATGCATTGTTGGCCGGTCTGTTGGCTGCCGCTTTGTGCACAGAAGGGCAAGCTGGAAAACCTTCTTCACTGCTCCGAGGTCTGTGCATGTGGCCGTGATCTCAGAATCTACGGTTTCCATGACAGCATTGTTTGCCGTCTTGGATAATATCTGAGTCATTATATGAAGCATTATGTGAGAAAATTTGTTCAATTTGAATGCATTGTGAGAATACAAGAAAAGAAATAATGTGTCCTACCAAATGATGGAGATTTGATTCATTGTCTACGGCTTTCCTTCCTGTCAGCAGCTCCAGCAGAACAATTCCATAACTATACACATCGGACTTCTCAGTGAGGCGTGACGTTCGCGCATACTCAGGATCTATATAGCCAATTGTGCCCATTATGCAAGTAGACGTATGGGTCTTTGAGGGGCATAAGTTCTTGGCAATGCCGAAATCAGTTAAATGAGCTTCAAAATCCTTGTCCAATAGAATGTTGGACGACTT
The DNA here is from genome assembly GCF_041283825.1 of Pyrus communis. Lineage (NCBI taxonomy): Eukaryota > Viridiplantae > Streptophyta > Magnoliopsida > Rosales > Rosaceae > Pyrus > Pyrus communis. Next base: position 40,265,404 of record NC_142579.1, on the reverse strand, counting down.
GACATCCCGGTGTATGATTCTGGGGCTGCAATCATGATGCAGGTAGGCAAGCCCTTGGGCTGCTCCAAGGGCAATCTGGAGACGAGTTGTCCAGTCGAGCTTTTTCTTCTTGGAAGGGCCTGAATGTAAAAAAAATTCAGTAGATAAGGAATTAAAATTAGGTACTTTGTAACACCAACAGGCCAGCGACATTCAAGAAACGGGTGAACCTACCATGAAGGAGATCCCAGAGACTGCCTTTTTCCATGTAATCGTAAAAGAGAAGGTTTCCGGAGGAAGACAAGGAGTACCCCTGGAGGGTCACCAGATTCCGATGCTTGATGCTTCCAACCGTCGAAAGTTCAGTCTCAAACTCCTTCACGCACTGAGGATAGTGCGAGTAAAGTTTCTTGATAGCCACTGGCTTACAATTTTTCAGAACACATTTGTACACTGTACTCGATGCACCATAACCAATTATATACTTCTCACTCAAGTTTTCGGTCATCCTCATGATGTCCTCGTATACATGAAGTGCCATATTCATGTTAAGTATCACCAGCTTCGGAGTCGAGTAATTAACTGCTATTTCACAAGCAAATGGAATTGATTAGCTTAAGTTTCTACTACTGTAAGTGTTGGAGTACAGAATAATTATCTTACGGGGAAATTACCTGGTTTGTCAAATGAACAGTCAGGAAAAGGAGTTGGATTATATGGCCTGCATGCAGCAACAAGAATCATGAGAAGAATCACAAGGGCACCAAGAGCGATTCCCAGGATAGCAGCTTTAGATAGTGTCACTGCAAAAGAAGGGAGATATGAGAAAAAGTTAAAATTCTTCGTACTAAAGTAAATAACAGATTATGTAGTCGGTCACGTCAAATTTTGGTCCCAACTGTATCAGTTATCTTTGAAGCTCATCATGCCACTTGATATCCATATTTACCTCGCTCTGTTGGACGAGACTCATGACATCGAGAATTGAGCCAATAGCCACAAAGATTAGGGTTTCCAATAAAACTGAAAACAAGAGGTTACATCAGCCAAAGATGGGGAAAAAAATTAAGCTAAATGGAGTAGCTAATTGTTTATGAAATTTCGGAAATATAGTCAGAATCTCTAACCTGTCTGGTGAAAACCTTGAGAAGTTCTTGCTCGTGGGAATATCGCCTGCCAAGTTGTTGTAAGATACATTTCTGCAAGGATTCAGCGATATTTAGTGTTTGAAAATAAAAGCTGCACAACCCTGCCATCAGATTGAACACATCAAATAGAAATTTGAATGCTTAGAATTGACTCACAATACGGAAAGGCTGAAGCAGTTTATCAGCAACACCACATCCCCGGATATATTGTTGTGGTCTAATCTCCTGTTATATCGTGCATTAACAACGCAAAGAAAATCAATATGCAAATTAGTGACGTATACAGTAACATTCTACTATTCTTTCAATGACTATACTGGTCAATATTATAGAGATCGGTATGTGGAAACTTACAATAAATTCATATTCTGCAGCTGACTGAGCTCTTGAGGAATTAATCCCGTGAGCTGATTACTTGAAAGGTCTCTGCAAAAGCAAACGCATTGAGTTTACGTAAGAAAAAGCAGAAAGAATAGAACAGATTATCGATTCAATTCATTAAAAATAAGTATCTAATGAATAACCAAATACGTACATTTCCATAACACTCCTTAAATTACCAAACTCCCCTGGAATAAATCCCGTCAAGTGGTTTCGACTCAAATTCCTACCACATAATATCATCAGGTGTCAGAGAATAAAAAGAAACGAAAAACCATTGCAAACGAAAATCAAGCAGTTGAACTCACAGCTTTAAAAGATGTTCCAAATCCCCAAGTGATGAAGGAATGCTTCCACTTAGTTTGTTATTTGAAATATCCCTGTGCGAAATTAACCACATACGTTATTAAAAGACAGGAACACAGGAAGAAAATACGAGGACATTTGATACTTACAAAGTATCCAAGTTACCAATCCGAGACAGCTCAATAGGAATTGGGCCACGAAGATAGTTGGAGGATAGATTTCTGAAAATGATAAATAATTTTTTTCTCATCAGAGCAACGGGACAGAAACCTTAATTCATAATACCTGACTTCATGACATGAACATGAAAGATAAATGTAAAACAAAAACAGGAGCATGTTTTAACCATAAACCAACGTTTATATTGATGGAACTTACAGATAAGTCATACTCTCGAGCCTCTGAAGAGCAGGCGGAATGGTTCCATTCAACTTGTTCCCATGCACATTGCTGATATCAGAATAATTAGGGATGAGCAACTTAAGCCAGTTGATAAAGCAAACTAATAACTGAGGTTTATATGCTTACAGGCTGTTCAGATTTGTACACGAACTAAGATTATCAGGAATGGGCCCTTGAAGATAGTTGTTCGCAACGTTTCTGCAAGGATGTTGATAAGTAACTCAAAATTTAAGGCATTCAGACACCGTTCTCACTTAAAAGAAACATGGCAAGAGAACCTACAGGTCATACAAATCCGTAAGCTTCCCAAGTTCAGGTGGAATATATCCCGTAAGATGGTTATCGTTCAATTCCCTGCATACGCAAAACAAATGGGACCATACATTGAATCAAAAAATCATATGTGCAAATAACTACGAAAGAGATGCATGAACAGTCCATATCTGTAGCTATGAAAGAAATACATTCAAGAGGTAAAGTAAGAAAGTTCACATACAAATAATGCAGCCTTGTCATCTGTCCGAGCTCTGGCGGAATGGATCCATTAAGCTTGTTACCATGCAAATACCTATACAGAATATTTAGGAGTCAGAACTTGCATGCAAGCAACATGTACTTTCTTCAATAAGGTGTTAAGTAGTAACCAAATAACTTAAACGCCCGATAAATACACAAATGTATTGATAGAAAAATTTTAATAATTTGTGGCTCATTAGATGGAGGTTTACAATCTGAAATTTATTAAGTCATACGCCAACATACTTTGTAACAATTTCATAATACTTACAATTTCTCTGTATAAGTCAAATTCCCCAAGATAGGAGGGATCGATCCACTTAACGCATTGCTGCTCAAATCCCTGGAATGGAGACAATGAAGATACAAGCCACAAAATGTAAAATAAATTGAAGCATAGGGGACTTGTTAAAACTCCACAAGCTTCAGATGTATACAGTTAAGCACTTACAATACAGCGAGAGCCTGCATCAGGCCGATCACAGATGGGATAGGCCCAGAAAGTTGATTACCTTGTAATGATCTTGCAAGCACAAGGAGAACATTTGATAAACTAATAAAATTGAAATTTTTTATGACATATCTTTGATTTGAGGAATCTCAAAGAAAATTCCAAGCACTTACAAGGTGGCTACTTGCAGAAACCCAATATTAAATGGAATCTCTCCAGTTAGCTGGTTGTAGGACAGATCCCTGCCAATCAAAAGGGACGAAACATATTTGAATAACCAAACTACGGCAAAGTAGAAATATTTCTTCATCAGTGAGAATTTGAGACAAGATACGTACAAAACCTGGAAAGCAGTGCAGTTCCCTATATTTTGAGGAATGCTACCGGTCAAACTGTTGTTTCGCACATCACTAAAGAATAGTAGGGAAAGAGGGTTAGACTGTTAAACTATCTTCTGTACTACAAAATATAACATTCTTTAAGGCTTGAGGAAGAAGGGGTTTAGATATGAACTTACAAATACCATAACCCAGTCAACTGGCACATATCTGGAGAAAGGGTTCCGACTAAATTGTTCCCTCGCAAACCACTGCAATGGTAAAGGCAATAATAATTACGTTGGCAGTAAAGCAGAAATAACATCACCAAACGAATTTGGAAAGGCTACACAATGAAGAATGAAAACAAAAATTTAGCATCAGCAATTGATCAGTCTACTCACAAATACTGTAGAACTTCATTCCAGTATATAAGCCTTGGTATTTCCCCAGTGAGATTATTCTGTGCTAGGTCTCTGGAATGAGCAATTCAGAACGTAAGAAATTCAGTCACGTGTAGAAAACAATTATACATATGATGAAATATAAGATGGGGAATAAAGTACTTACAAAATCTTCAGATTCGGAATCTGGGACAACGTCGAAGGAAGTGGACCGATCAATTGATTATTTTTCAAAATCCTGCAAGTCCAACTAAGCAGTAAGAACAATATAAAATATATTGAAGCAATGTTTATGCATAAAAGTGAGCTTCTTGGGAACTTACAGATTTTCCAGCTGTTTCAACTTGGATATCGAAAATGGTATGTCCCCAAATATCTCGTTGAAGGACAAGTCACTAAGAACACCATTAACGAAACATTCAATCAACTCGGCATTAAAAATGACAGATGCTAAAATAAATTCTGGTAAAATTCGAATAAAGTACATGTTTTGCAGAGCCGAACAGTCACCAATCTCATCTGGGATCTGGCCGGATAGGCGGTTTCCCCTCAAATCGCTGATCAAACAACCAAATAATAATCAATCTCTACCTAAAATCCCACCAAAAAACCAAGTGGATTTTGAAAGAAAGTTTACATAGACTGGAGGTTTTCGAGATCTCCTATTACAGATGAGATTTCCCCTCCAAGATTCAAACCTGATAGATTACTGCACACAAACATTATTATAATCAAACAAAAAGAACACATGTTTAAGATAATATTTAAAGAAATTAAATTAATTAAGTCAACCCCAAAAGGGTAGGAAAAAAGGGGATAGTGTTTCTTACAGTGCAATGACATTGAGAGAGTTATCACATGTGACGCCTCTCCAAACACAATAATCTAAAGAGGGTTGGTCTGTCCATTCATAGAGAACATTGTCCACATCCCTAAATGCCTTCTTTATCTCCAGCAGTGTTCTTCCTTGATCTTAAATATTACCAAAAATCAAAATCTCAGGCTTCAAAATGGTATACAAATATATAAAGTGATAAACCCCAGAAATTAATTTCATAGACAAACCCTGCTAATCCCAGTTTTTTTATTATTTTCACACATAATTAACACCCAGATAAAATTTCAGAAATTAGGGAAGAACAGACGGTAATGGAACAGATGGTTGTTATCCAATGCTTGGCTACTTAGAAAGAAGGAACGACGGTAATGGAAAACTGCTTTGGTAGAAAGTTGAAGACTTTGGTGCATTTTCTGGGTGCCCAAACAGAGAAAAAGCCTAAACTCAACCCAGAAAAATTTTCACTTGTTTTGGGAAAGATTATCCTCTGTTTGGCTGCACAGAAAGAGGGAAGAGTAGTAGAACATAAATGCTTGGTTGAAAGCTCAAAAGCTTTCGTGCATTTTCTGGGTGGCCAAACAGAGTAAAAGCCTAAAACATTCTGCAACAAGTTTTGTTGGGGAAAACAGATGGGTTAACCCTTGTTTGGCAACAGAGAAAGAGGGAAGAGTAGAGAAGAAAGTGCTTGGTGGAAAGCTAAAAACTTTCAAGCATTTTATGGGTATCCAAACAGAGCAAAAGCTCAAAACAATGTCAGCAACTCAACCCGGAGAAAATTTCACACTAATTTTTGGGCAAAACAAATGGGCTATCCCCTGTTTGGCTGCAGAGAGAGGGGTCAGCAGAACACAATTCGTGCTTAAGATCTCAAAACTTTCTTTGCATTTTCTTGGTACCCAAACAAAGTCTGTAGCTCACCGTTCTGTGAATCCCCATTGCCGAAGCTCATACACCCAAGCAGAAGAACCAGAAGCACAAACTCCACCCGAACTGCCACAACTGCAGTCACATCAAACCCCATTTCACAAATTGCCCGCCAAACTTCAGTCCCAAAAGAACAAATGCAGATAATCCGTACACCCCCAAAAGCCAAAAGAATCCCTCCTCTTCCCTCTTCCTCCTTCTCTCCTTGGACCCGGCTACATTGAACCACCTTTACAAAAACAGAGCTTCGGAGGCTGAGGATATTTTGGGCGATCAAAAATTCTCCAACCCTTCAGCTTTGGTATTTTTTTTCCCCTCCCCTTGTCCTGAAAGTCTATTGATTTGAAGAGAAATATTCAGACCTAGAGAGAGAGAGCTTCTTCAAACCAAAAATCTAAAGCCTGCCATTGTTCAATCACATCGCTATGGCAGTAGGCCTGTAAATACAACTGTGTCGACTGGAGAGTGTGTAGAGAGAGAGAGTGAGAGGAGCTAGAGAGAGGAAGGAGAATTATTTTCATGGATAAAGTTAAGAAACCACATGCCAGAGGTCTCAGTCTCCCTCTGTTTTCTGCAAAATCACTGCTCTCTCACCTCTCTCCCTCTCTCCCTCTCTCCCTCTCTCTTTAATTTTTCGGATTTCTCTCCTTTTCGCTCTGTCTCAGTGTCCACAATGAATTAGTGGTCGCCTTCAGTGGGCCTAAGTTTTATTTCTATTATTTTTCAAAAATTTTGTTATTGCAAAATGGCCCCTAAGTATTTTGTATTTGTTGGTTTGGCATCATGTTTGGGGACAATTACCAATTACATCCTGTAGATTCTCTTCTGTGATGGAAAAATAGCAAAATAAAGGAGTATATGTAGAGCTATAATTTCATATGTCAGAAGTTGGGGTCCTGATGGGTACAAATGCTCAAGCTACCTTGTGTTTATGGTTTGTGAAATGTAATCACACCTCTTGTTTCTAACATTCACACATTCGATTCTGAGTGATTGAATTCAATTAATCAAATTGTTATTAGTAAATAAAAGGCATAAAAATGAGAAATTAAGAGTGTGAAAATCATCGCTCTTTCATTCTATCATTTTGTTACATTCGTTCATATTGTCCACCTGGTTGCACATCAATGCACTTTGTTGCACTAGTTAATGATCAATCCATGTGATTCTACTCATGCTCTTGCTGTGATTAACGACCAGTCTAGGAACATGTATGTTATTGGTATGACTGCAAAGGACGTAGTGCAATTAGCGGATGTATTTCAATTTAAATAGTTCATATACGTGCCTAAAAATTGTAATGGGGTTGCATATAGATTAGCTCTTTGCCGTGTCAATTGGCAACGACGTAGTTTGGTTTGAGAATCCACCTAACATTATTCAAGATCTCATCATCCAAGATTTGATGCAACTCTCGTTTGAGGTGTTTTGAAGTTAAGCAAAAAAAAAACACCAGTTAAAAAGTTAGATGTTTTGAAGTGTTTTTTTACATTGACCATTAAATTGGATTAAATAATTATCATGGTTTTGGAATGTCATAAGAAATGGTAATTACATGAATACCATGTAAGGAAAGACAATTGTGTGTTGGTGAAAGGGAATTCAATTTATGGTCAATGCTCTTTGGAATAAAGTTCAAAGTGGTATTTGTTGAAAATAGATAAGGAACAAAGAAACACTAATTAAAAGAGACATTTGAAGATTTATTTCACTTTTGTGTGTTTGTGGAAGGGACATTGAAGTTGCAAGCCAAAAAACAAGCACCAACTAACATTAAGTAGTTTTATCTTGCTCAATGTTAAATCATGTCCACATTTCATAGGCAGTGTAGTCATCCAAATTTCATTTAACCATCTGTAGCATTGCCTGATGAACTATAGATCTGGTTTTGTTTTTTCCTCGACTTTTAAGGTGTGCAAATGTCCCTCGATTTGTCAGTTTTGTTAATTATTCTGTCAATTTAGTGGTTGTGTTTTATCCAATTCATACAATAAAAGCTTTTGAATTTGATTTTTGCACAAATTGAAGACTAAGGGGTTCAAAACCTAATTAAAAGTTTGTAGAACAAAGTGAAATGAGGTCCAAAGTTCGAAATAATTGTTGAAGTTTTTTCTTATAATGAATATTGGAACCATTCACTACATATTGTAATTCACATTGCTAAGTTTCCGACATGAGCTTCTTCATTCTTCGACCTAAAACGTCCCAAATAAAATTGAACTCGTTACAATATTGTTTAACATTAACAAACAAGACTAGAATAGGATTGGAATCATAAATACGTGTAATGATTTGTAAACCACACATGACTTTTGTACAATTAAGGTTCAAATTAAATACTTAACACAGACCCTAGAACTTTAATCATAATTAGAGAATCCATGAATTTAAGATCAAATGCCATTAAAAATATGGACCTCCCAACCTTTATTCATATTGGCATTTTATCACCTGGCAGGGGACCACATGAAACCAGAATTATGTTCCATATCGTCAAAAATTGAATTATGAGTTCTAGCATAATAAATAGAAACTCATCCTTGCAATAGTAAATGAGTAAATTGAATAAAGCGACAAAAGGGAAGTGGAATAATAGAATATTACGAATTTACACATGCTAATTATAATATAATAGCTGCTGAAAGTGGGGGATTCCGGTGAATACCAAAAATAACAAGGTAACAACTCTTTGGGTAAAAAAAAAAAAAGGGAGATTAGTAATAGCTTTCTTATTTAGATGTTCTCATTCGACTTAATCGGTTCTCCTTCTCGTGATGATCTGAATCAACTATTTTTTACATCATTCTTTAAATAACATCTCTAAAAAATTAAATATAGATCATTTAATCACGTAGCAATTGTTCAAAAAACAGTGAACCATATCAAGGCATTCTTTAAATAACATCTTTAAAAAATAAATATGAATACTTTTATCATCCAACAATTATCTAATAAATATGGCATATTTAGTTGATTTTTATAAATTGTCTATTAAAATAGAAATTATTGTTGACACTCTAAATTTTTTATATTTAAAAAAAGAAATACTAAATAAGGTAAAATAAAATTTTTAGAATGTCAATATTAATTTCATTTAAATTACTTATAAACTAGACGATTTTAATCATCAAGATAAATAAAATCCAAAAAATTAAAACGATAAAGTATTTTTCTTTATCAGAAAAACGAGAAAGTCTAAATATGAAAATTGCCAACGTCCACTAAAACCGTATATACATATACGCATACATACAAAAAATTTTAATACATAATGTACCAACTTATCTTCCGACCACAAAGCCATATAGAAATTTCTTCGTACAACAAAACTGGAAAGAATGCCAAGCCCATTTCGGCCTCTGATTTTTACTCCCTCCTATCCTAAAAGTGAAAAGAAAAGTTACTCGCTTTTGTCCTTTTACCTCGGGAAGGCAAATTGTACCGTCCTCTCATCTCTTAACTCGCCGTCTGACACACCGCCATGATTCGAACATGGGTCCCGCCCGTTGGCAAAAGCCTGGCCCGACTGACGACAGCCTTTTGACGGCCTCCGTTAATCGGACGTCAAACGCTGTCGTTTTCACTCGCCTGTCCTTTCTGTGTTATAGTATTACAGGTGTAATTAAAAAGTAATTTTGCGGTTAACAACGTTTTGGGCGTTTCGCTAATCCGCGAATGTTTCCCGGATTAGAGTATGTTCCTTTTAAAGCAGCATAACCCATCATTAACCAAAGAAAGATAAGGAATCAGCGAACCAATAAGAGCCCGCCACACGGGATGAGAATCTGAGTACAATCTGACCAATAACACATGCATAGGGCAGGGCAATTTTGACCTCCAAGTCATAGTGAAATGATTTCTGCTGTAAATACATCAACGATGACTACGCACGGCTAATCCAAATGACTCATGATTATCTTTGTGAGAATTTTGAGAGTCTGTAAATCGTGTTTCTAGAATTTGTAAATCATGTTTGTTCATTTATTTTAAATAATTTTATTTAAAAATAAAAATAATTTAACAAAAACTGATCGCATAATGTACGATGAACACACATAATTCACGAATTCCTATGATTCTTACCAAAAGGGATCCGGAGAGGATCCTGTTGGAATCCAAAGTATCTGGCTATCCTAAGTTGAAGTCCTTAATTTAATCACTTAAGTGATTTTTTAATGGTTGCATATGTTTGTTAAATGTATTTAAAATATGTACGATCGTTAATGAATGATTGTATTAAATATATGAATGTATTGTAGCTAATCAAGGATGTTTGATGAAATTGTTAATGCAATGTGTAATTTCTTATTGGTGGGTATCCCTGGTGGTCAGCATGTGCTTTCTAGCCACCGGTCGAGCGGCGGCACTTTTGTTGCTGGGAAAACACGACGGCGGAATTGTGTGGTATAGAGCCACGAAGGATGAGAATGGTGGTTGGGTCCTGAGCTAGATTTTTGTAAAACTGCGCGGAGGTTGCACTTTGTTTGGAAATGGACGGGAGGAGCAACGGCATGAGGAGTATGGATCTGGGAATAAAATACGGATTAGCTTTTCTTTTAATGAAATTACATAAATATCTTCAATTAACGGGTCCATCTGTTAACGATATGTTCCATTAATCATTCTCCTAAGTATTAATTTTAACGGATGAGTTGGGTCCAAAATGCTACCTCCAGGTGGGGCCATGACTCATGAACAGAGTGGACGACCGATTGTACCCAAAACTTCATTTCTTGAAGATGCTCTAAAACAAATGTAAGAAGTCATTACAATCACAAGTGAAAATTTCTAATAGAGATTTTCTTGGAAAAAAAAAGTTGATTGGACATGCAAGATGCCAAATATTTTTCGAAAGAAACTGAACGGACCCATCAGGTTTCCAAATTCCACTACTAAATAATGAGTTTAAAGTACTTGTCATAAAAAAAAAAAGCATGAGCATACAGTACATTTGATTACAATCTTTATGTTTTCATAAATAAGGATTGCATGATAATATTTTTAATTTACCAATAATAGTTCTTTCGTCAAAAATTTCATCTAAAAAAATTTTGATTGCGCCTCAACAATATCAATTGTACTTGAACTGTTACATAATTATAAACTCATAATCGGTGATACAATCATAGTTACTATCATTATTACAGAACTGTGCATGAGATTTTCACCTTATACGCCCATAAATAATTATAGGATTGTGTCAGTATTCTTTTATGAATCTTGATATGTTTGTAGGATGGATAATTATTAGCCGAAGTTTAAATTAGACCAATTGAATTAAGTCTCTTATAATTATTTTAATTCGAAATTAAATAATAATTTTTTTTTTGAATTGATCTCATCCTTTCTTCAATTCAACAATCTAAGAAATAATTTCTAACGTATTTTGAAAATTTATATAAACCAATGAAATTATTAATTAGATTTATTTATAAAAGGAGTGATTGATTCTCAAATGTTCTTAAAAGGGAAGAGATTTGGGATTTGGATTCTCTCCGGTTCCTCTTCCTGAGGATCCTAAAGATCAACGAACACGGACCATTGATATAAAATCGTCTAGCCACAATTTTTTCATTTTTTATATTTTTCACGCAAAACGATGGTATTTTACTTTTAAAAATATAAAAAATATTCGTATGATTTTTTATCAACGGTCCGTATTTGTTAATCCTTAAGATTTCCAGGAAGGGAATCCGACGAGAATCCAAATCCAGAGATTTGTAATGATAGGGAATGCAGAACAAAGCAAAAAATTAATAAAATAAAGAGGAAGAAAATAGGAAGAGTTGGAAATGTTGGCCCCCAAATCACATGCAAGGCGTTTCAGCATGAAGAGGCCTTCTCAACGGTTGCTCTCAATCACGTGCCGCATTAAATGTTGTGTATTAAAGCGTAGTGGGCCACATGGTCTCAAGAAAAAAAAGCAAATATTAAAGGTTGATGGGCCCGACCCGATATTGTTCTCAAAGGTTTCACCACCCGACCCACAAATAATAATTATAATATTATTTCAGAATTAAATCTCTCCAATTTGCATAGTGATCATCTATTGGTACAAGACACACACAAAACACGAATTTATTGTCCCCCCCCCCCCCCCCCCCATAAAAATCTCTCCAATTTCCAAGTTGTTTCGTAAGGACACTCAAACTGAGTTCATCCTGTGACATCCCACATCGTTCAGGGGAGTGATCCTTAAATGTATATTCTCATCCCTACTTAGAACGAGGCCTTTTGGGAGCTCACTGGCTTTGGGTTCTGTAGGAACTCCGACGTTAAGCGAGAAGGGGGCTAGAGCAATCCCATGATGGGTGACCCACTGGGAAGTTGCTCGTGAGTTCCCAAAAACAAAACCGTGAGGGAATGGTAAGCCCAAAGCGGACAATATCGTGCTATGGTGGTGGAGCGGGCCCGGAAAGTGATCCGCCTCGGGCGGGGATGTGACACATCCTATATGCATTAAAACCTTTTCCAACCCTTAAGTTAAAACCTAAATTTTTTAACCCATAAACAGTTTTTCTCACTCAACTCTTATGGATTAAATTTTTAACCCGAGATTATTAAAAAATGAATTTATAATATATTTTTTTTCTTCAAGTAACTTAAAAAAATAAAATTATGTAGACTATCCTAACTTAATTTTATGAACATTTTAATCTAAAAATATTTAGATTTCGATAAATATTGAAAATCACTAAACTGACACCATGAAACTCATGGAACACTATGGAAAAAAAATGAAACACATAATTTTTTTTTATAATTACTTTAGTTATTAAATTTAAATTTGGAATGTTAGATCTTTTTTTTTTACCATTGGATCTGATATTAGATTTTAACTGGTGGATTTAATGAAATTATAAATATAAAACTAAAAAAAGATATACATATATGGTGGGTTAACCCCACTAACTTAGGGGGAAATGAGTTTTGGGTTAAATTTTTTATTTATCTCCAGAGTTGGAGTAAGTTTGAGTAAATTTAAAACTTAAAATTTGAGTTTTAGTCCAAGAGTTGGAGTAGATATAAGTGAGCTTAAAGTTGGAGTACTTTTTACGTAAAAAACAAAAAAACAAAAAATTGGAGTACTTTCTTGTTCAAAGTTTTCTGTAGATTGTCTGTCCTTATGTTTGGGTGCCATTCTCATCTCCTTCTATTTTGTGCGGTCACGGCTAAGTTACGTCAACATTTTATATTGATTTTTTTATAGAGATAATAAGACAAAAAACAATAGGAATATAAAATGTTAAATTGACTTAACTGTGACTGTACAAATAGAAGAGGATGAGAAGGGTACTCAATCAGGATGACAGCCTTGTTCGGTTTTAGACAAAAGTACGAGTCGGGTACGCGTCCTGTCTGCCTGGCTAGCCATGCAAGCTTTTGCATCAACTTAATAATTGACTGAACGTTTGGCTGGTTGGAACATGGCAACTGGGACACAAGGACATAAAAATACACCGCATTATTTTCCCAAAACGAAAATAAAAATATTACACTACGTCGAGAAAAAAGCAAAATTGAAAAGTAATTGACTTTTTACATGTAAAAAGTCGATAAAAATTACTTTGGCAAATCATCGTTGTGAAATACAGACGATAATGATAGTTTGTTAGTATGACTTCAGAAAATTCAAATGAAATCCAATGAGAAAATGAATAAGCTTGGTCAAGACACCGCCCTATAAAGATGAAAGCTACGAGTTCGAGCCCTGTGAATCGACCGACGACCCGTTATTGGTGAAGCTAAAGTTTGTGGGTATATAACTGCATCGTATATATGTACCAACTAGCGTCTTTTTTTGGTTCTACAACCTGGATTTCTTTTTCCTGATTATGTAAATCCTAAAAAATACCTCCAGGATCCACCAAAACTTCGCCATCTTTGAAATGCAAACAATCCCTCAACAGCCAAAAAATATTTTGAACTCAAAGGTTCTGTGAAGGAGTGCTCATGAGTTCAGTCCGAGAAGTTCATCTCCCGTATTGAAACAACATGAGTGTATTTGGCATAAGGATATACCGATACGAAGAGCCCCAAAAGACGTATATTACGTTTGCCGGATGGTGCCACCATCGCCTGAAATTTCTCCGCTGCTAAATCGAACGACATGATTCTTGCATGCACCGGTGCTGAACTCTCTGTATATTCAAACTCTAACCATTGCAAGAACCCACAACAAGCCCTCTATGAAACTGGTTCAGAGTAGGAGGTTGAAGCTGCCGGTTTTGATGCCATCGACTGTGTGGCTGAGGTGGTTTTTGACAAAATAAGAACTGCATATTAAAGCTCGCCACGACTTGGATGCACACAGATATTGCGGTGGAGATTTCTCCAAAAGCTGAGACAGTTTCGACAACCATATCGTATTGAGGGGTTCAATTAGTTGTGGGGATAAATACTACTAGTTCGTAATGCTAAGTTAGGATTTTCCTGTTTGAATGTCGACAGGTTTTCTAGATTCTGGCGGGCTTTATTGATACTGTATAGGAAATATTATCAATTACATAGATTCGGGTACGACATTTCCTGTTTAGTTGAGCCGACCATTAATAGGAAAATGAATTACACGAACCAGATTATTCAACTTGAAGTCTTGGACAGACCGGCATCTGCAGCGCTAGCTTAGCTAACTCTTTCTACTCCCGTCGGATTTATGGAGCTGTAGAAGCAATGAATTGGAAACTACAAATATTGAGCTCAAGGCCATCATCCCGCCTGTAACAAGCATTTAGAAGGATATATCAATTTCTATGCAAAAATAGTCGTACGCAATGGCATGTTTTGCGAGAAGTTTCAACGTTGCTGTATGGTCCAGTTCCATTCAAGCAAATATTTATAGGAATGAGAGACGATGTTACTCACCGGAGAGTGATGGTGTCATGGCAAAATCATATTGAGGAAGCAGTACTCCGGCAGCAATGGGGATGGCAAATAAGTTATATGCGATTGCCCAAGATAAATTTTGATACACTTTTGCCATTGTTGCCTGTGACAGTTCCAGGGCGTCTACAACCTGCGGGCAACAGCTTCCGTGGTTTAAGTATAAAAATGTAGAGAAGCTAGTAAGCCTTGTTTATGAGACTGTAAAATTACTTGAGATAATTTGTTTCCGAGAAGTATAATAGATGCAGCATTTGAAGCGGCATTTTCTTGCCCCTCAATCTGAAAAGCAATCCCAACGTCCGCAAGTGCCAAAGATGGTGCGTCATTTATGCCATCGCCAACCTTCAGAAATTTAGATGTATCAGTTTGAGCATCAACTCCAGAAGGCCTAGTTAGATCTATTCGACATTTTACCAAAACCACCATCGTGGAAACAAAAAGAAGTTCCATAAAATAATGGTTTCTCATTATAAATTGGTATAAGTGTGTGAGGCCACTACTCTATGTAGCTCCCAGCAACAGAGATTTACCACCGTTTTACGATAGCTTTGGCATAGCACAAAACATGTAAGAGAATTACATTAGTGATCAAGGATGGTTACCATTGCAACGTGATGTCCTGCATCTTTAAGACTAGAAATAGCTCCAGATTTTCCCTGTGGAGTCAATGATGACTTGACAAATTCATTTTCTATTCCAACAGCTTTCGCTATAGTTGCAACTGCCTCTTCCCTGTCTCCGGAAAAGAGGACAGTTCTGATACCCTTTTGCTGGAGTCTTGCAGTCAGAGAAACAAAACGTCAGCACATAAGGCAGAAAATAACTTGCTAACAATAAAGTAGAAAGATGATGCAGGCTATCAGATTGTAGGTCAATATATTACCTATTTACAGTATACTCAGCATCATGACGCAGGCTATCAGATATTGCAATAGCACCAATGATGCCTTCTCCTTCACGACCGACATATACAATCGTTTTTGAATAACTTGAAGGTGTTATGCCTTCTGATGATTGGCGCACAGTATGTTCTAGATTCGAAAGATCAGACACATTGGCTTTTGCCTGGAACCGTTGATGGACCCATTCCAAGCTACCAACTGCAACCAATCGGCCATCTACTTCTGCTACAGTTCCAAAACCTGGTTCTGTTAATTGCCTTCTTGTGATTGGTATACTCATGTTCAATGATTTTGCTTTATTTAAGATAGCCCTTGCAATTGGATGTGATGCTGTATTCTCCACTGCAGCAGCAATTTGAAGAATTTCGGACTCTTCATACATGGAAGATGCAATACCAGAAACAGCAGGTTTTCCTTCTGTAAGAGTTCCTGTCTGAAGGTTGAGGTTTGGAGTGAGATTTCAGATTCACATGTAAGCTCTCTACAGTGCAATGCATAACTTATTCACCATATCCACGGAACGTGAGTGCCAGTTTCTGTGTATGAGCATGATGTTCAGAAATGTAAATCTACCTTATCTAAAGCAATATAATCTACGCTGGCTAAGCGTTCGAGCACATCTGCTCCTCTCACAAGGAGTCCCTGCCTTGCTCCTGCTCATTTTTTCATGCAGTAAAAGTAAAATCAGAACTTTCCAGAACTACATTAATGTCATAACGAGTCATAATTGTAAGCATGTTTGAAAGGGCCAGCAACTAACTGCAGCTCTCTTTTGACTAAACTGTCACATTCAAAAGTGTGTTATATAAGGAACAATATGCAACATCAAAGAAAATTTTAGGTGGTGTACCGAGTGAAGTCCCAACTAGGATTGCTGTAGGTGTGGCAAGACCCAGTGCACAAGGGCAAGAAACAACCTGCAAAAGAAACATGCATGCTTGTTTGAAAAACATAAAGGATAGGTTTTCCATATGAGATATATTCTCCACGAACCAGGAAATATGCCTAGTAATTGGCAGATAGTTCAGAGAGAAATGAAATGGTACTGGGGTTGCTTAATCCAAATAAGGGATAGCCTTCGTATTTTAAGAGTAATGCTACCGGCACCAAAATAAATCCCAAATTCTACATGCAACCTGAAGTTACAGTATTTCATATTTGGTCACGCCTGACTTGGGTCTGATGTCAATTTCCACATATATGGTGACTAAAATATGGGAAAACAATAGTGCCTCTATTAGTGGTTTTATAAATTAATCGGTAATTATCTTGTTGGCATGATTACACAATTTTACCTACAACCTAAGTTACAAATAAACCAACTGCCTAAATCATTTTTTTTTTTTAACAATAGTGATTGACAATCATAAAACAACACCTCCAAAGGAAGTCAATTGATTCATGGAACGTCATACTAACCAAGACATCAACAGCAAGTTTCAAGCTCAACAGCAATGGATCTCCATCTGGCCCAGCAATATCGTTGAGCAAAACATCTGGAAACATTTGTGTTCCAAAGTAGTACCTGGACACAAATTCAACGCATAAGTATGCATGACTGGAAAGAACCATTTGGCACTCATGCATGACAATGTTTTCACTAGTCAAAAGAAAGCACAATGGTTCTTCAATATACATGAAGTTAAATAATCTTTTCAAAAAATAGCTCAGGCCCAACAGTTGTAACATGTGTGAGAGAGAGAAAGAGAGAGAGTGACTACCACCTACCAAAAAGCAAATGTTGTAGCTGATAGAGTCATTATACTGTATACAAAAGGTCCGGCTATTGAATCAGCAAGCCTTTGTATAGGCGCTTCATGTCCTTGAGCATCCTCAACCTGACAAGTATGACATCATTAATCGACTAACAAGTAAGGGTGCCAAAGTTAATTATAATACACAGACAACATCAAACAAAGAAAATTTCCTTGCATTATTAAACTTTCCTCAATGTGGAAAAGTGTCTATCCTCACATCATCTGTAACAAATTGTCCGTGTGAAAGTAAGTTACTTACCATGCGAACGATCTTGGATATCATTGAATTGGAGCCAGTTGAAGATGCTTCAACCCGCAGAGGACCATCCTGAAATATGTAAACAAATGCCCTCATGTTTTAGGCATGCAAGGGACAATCTAATGGAATTACACATCACTCTCAAGCTAAAATAAACATACCCAGTTTATTGTTCCAGCTGAGACAGTAAGGTCTTTTTCCTTGAATACAGGAAGTGATTCTCCTGTGAGCATGGATTCGTCGACAACACTTCTTCCAGCCACAACTCTTCCCTGTTGAAGAAGTTTAGTTTCAGAAAACACTTAATCACAAGTTTACATGAACATCCAAATTAGACAAGTAATTGAACATTTGTTTTTTCAGTTATGGTCTCTGCAGACAATCCAAAATGCTTACATCCACAGGTATGGTTTCTCCTGGCAAAACCAACACAGAGTCTCCAACTCGAATATCATCAGTTGGGACTTCAACGCAAATTGCATCAGAGAAAAGTACACTGTTGCTGGAGGAATCATTTTCCGAGGAACCAATTACAAGTCTTGCTTGTGTGTTTATCAGTGACTGTCAAGCACATTCAAATCAAACTTGTGTTGGTATACTATCCACTATAAAATATTGAAGTATAAATGAAGAAGAGCCACATCCTGCATATATCATGACTAAAATGTATCAAATTTTATTTTTTCTCTACACGAGCTAGATTCTAACTTACCAAGAGTTCATTCATATCACTAGATGCCATGATCCTTGCCCTCTCCTCAAGAGAACGTCCTAGGAGCACAAAACCAAGAAGCATGACCTGCATACTAAAAGAGAAGAGCTTTATGTGAGAATCTCATCAACCAAAGATCTTTAGTATCTATATAATTATGTCACTGTAAAATGCAGGTTCTCAAGCAAATCTAGGCATAAGAAAGCCAAGAGAAATGCAAAATGGGATACCAAAAGGCTCAAGCTTGATACGGGATATCAACAACTTCTCATAGGATCGTGCAAAAAGCAGAAAATTTCATAAATGCTAAACAATACAAAGGTTGAAAGCAAAACCAGTCACCGGCTCATCGAAGAACGCCGCATCCCATTGAAGCCCAGGGTTGAGAAGAGAGACCTACATGAACAAAGCATTTAAATTTCAAAACTTTAACACCAAAACAAATTGGAACCAACTTGCATTGAAGTGAAAAACGAAGAATCAATGCTAGTTACTAAAACAAAAAAAGAGGGACAGACCGCACTAATTGTAAAAGCAGCAAGGGATCCGAATCCCACAAGAGAATTCATATTTGGTGATCCTTTCTTTAAGGCTCTCAGACCATCAAAAAGCAAGTCTGCCCGAAATTAGTTTCAAAAAATATCAGCAAATGCATGAAAAGTGAAAATTTGTTAGCTTCTACAGCAGAAAGCACTTCTACTTAGAAGATTGCAATCCAAATTTACTGAAAAATGCAAGTAAATTGCAGGAAGATCAACGAACCTCGGCCAGGTCCCAACAAAGCTCCGGTAGCTAAACCCGCCTTCACATACGAATTATGCAGCAGCTCCCAAAACGATCCTATTCCAATTCAAACCAAAATCCATTGTCGAAATCGAAATGCACCAAGTTAAACAAAGTTGGAAAGAGAGCATTTTTGGTTGTTAGTAATTTACCATGAGCAGCATGAATTCCAAGAGAATGCAAAATGTGAGAAGCATGCGATCCGCAGCACAATGCCACTAAAGTCCAAGCTAAAATCACTCTGTTCCTGCTCTTCACCAGCATCTCCTCCTTCTTATTCACCGTCTCCTTCCACTTCCTCACGCTCTCCGACACTCCCATCCCGGAAGCCCTCCTCTTGGAAGCGAATCCGCACTCCGTCAGCCTCCCCGCCAGGCTCTCCGCCGCGACATCGGCGGCGACCTCCGGCCTAAGCTTGATCGCCGCCGTCTCGGTCAGCAAGTTGACCGCTACCGAGTCGACTCGGTCGTCGGCGGAGAGAATAGATTTGACTCGCGAGACGCAGCCGCCGCACATCATCCCGGAGACATCGAGCAGCACCGATGCCTCGGCGGGTGGATCATTCTGGACTTGCTGAAGTGGCGCCGCCGCGTCGGCGGAGGTCTGGAGGGAGCTGCGGAGGGTGAAATTAGGGATTGATTGTGGGCGGAGGAGGTGGTTGGAACGGCGGCGTTGGGGGAGGTGGTGGGGCTTGAAGTTGAAGGCGAAGCGGTCAACACTGGAGGAGTTGGTGGTGTAGCTGAAGAGGAGCTTGGGGTCAGAGGAGGGAGAGAGCCTCAGCATACTGTTTATCATTGCGCAGATTCTAGAGAGAGAAAGCTTAGTTCAGAGAGAGAGAGATCTGATAGAGAGAGAAGAGAAAAACGTCAGTGGTGGAAGATGAAGGGGAAAGGTAGAGGTGCTCGTTGAAAATGAGTAAAATAATTGGCGCTGGAATTAAATTTAGTTTGCCACGTCGGATTCTTGCCCAACTCGTTGTCGGCTAGCAGCTCACCTCGTGTAAAATGAGCTCGGATACAAAATATTAAAAAAGAGAGTAATCATTGTAAATTAGTTTTTCTCGATCCCCTTAATTAATATTTAAATAATAATTTAACAATTGATAAATACATTATATAGTTCATAAACTTTGGTCTAAATAAATGGTATTTGTAGTATTACTTTCTTTTTTTCAAGCTATATAATCTGACAGTTGATGATTGAATATTATCTTTAAATCATTAAAAACATGTTCAATCACTATGACCAACTCTCATCTTTATTCAACTAGTAGGTCTCACAATCTGGACCGTCAATTGTCACATTGATTTATAAAAGATATTCTAAATTTGGTTTACCTAACTTTTCTTTATTATTGTCATTTAAAACTATTATCTAGTGATATTCTCATCCACTTGTAAATGAGAGGTTTTAAGTTCGATTCTGGTCAAAAAAAAATTTGAACCACATTATTATTAGGAGGCTTAGCTTACTCTCTTTCGGTTGGTATAGATAATATTTTTGTTCAAAAAAATAAAAAAAACTTTTCTTTATTACTATATTATTGTTAAGTTGGATTTCCATGTATTTCTTTAACACAATAATTAATTATTGAAATATGATTAAATTAATGAACACCAAAATACCAAAGGAAAACGAGTGGAGAGGAAACGTCGTCGTTGGAAGTACACAACGCCAGGGAAATACAACACCAATTATCCAAAAATAGTCTCCCCTGATCCTACGCTTTATCTGGTTCAGCTTCTGCTTCCTCACCACCACCAGAACGAAAATGGCTCCCAGCGAGTCGGCCTCCGCCACCGAAACCCCAAAACCTCTGGCACCAAGCTTTGGAATGCTACTTTCTTCCACCAACTTCGCACCATTTCTCAGAGCATCACCGTCGTCGTCATCCTCCAAGAAGCCCCATTTTGTTCTTCCCGACATTCAAGCTTCGATTGCATCCGCCGCCGATAAGTGCTCCCAATTGCTTCACTCTCTGGCTACTCAAAACCCGCTTCTCAGCAAGCTAATCTCTTTGCGCTGCGAATTTCAAAGTATCTGCCACCAGGTATTTCTATTTCCATCTGCATTATTTCTTTCATGATTATTTTCGATATTAATGCAACTATGCAATTGTAAACAATGCTTCCATTTTCTTCTTTGAGCTTTCCGATTCGTTAATATCGTCACACTTCAGAGAAAAACACTTCGGCTCTGATACTTTAGAGAAAAACCCTTCAAACTCGATAATTTTGAGAAAAAACACTTCAACTCCGATACTTAAAAAAAAACACTTCAAGCCCGATACTTTAGAGAAAACCACCTCAAGCCCGATACTTCATTGTCGGTTAGAACATGACAAGTGGTTATGATTGAACTCTTTGAAGTGTGTTTTTATTGAATTATTGTTGTTGTTGTTGTTGTTCAGATTGGGTGCAGGAAGAACAAGCAGGTGAAGGCTTTATCAGCTCACAATTTTGCGGCGGTTTTGCCGGGAGATTCAGTGGCGGGCCTAGTGGTGGCAAACGGCATCTCCAACTTCTTGAACTTGTACAACACTCTCTTGGTTGTTAGGCTTGTCCTCACCTGGTTCCCCAACTCCCCTCCTGCCATTGTTGGCCCCCTCAGGTATTGTAACGATTTGATTTGGTTGTCATTGCTCGATATGTTACATTGTCACACTATGAATTAGGATCTAGGACCGTGCAGTTCTGTATATTCTACTTGATCAATGCTCGTAATTTATAGTTTGACAGCATAACATGACCGATTGTTGGATAAGAGAACGTCAAATTGATTATGATGTGGATTTGATGTGCAGCACAATATGTGATCCGTACTTGAACATATTTCGGGGGTTAATCCCCCCACTTGGAGGCTCATTGGATCTCTCTCCCATTCTGGCATTCTTGGTTTTGAATGCCTTTACAAGCACAGCTGCTGCATTACCTGCAGAGCTTCCAGCATCACCGTCGTCAGTAGCTTCCCAAGAACTCACGGCTTCTCCTACCGGAATCGCTAATCTTTCTATATGTCAAAAGAAATGGATGACGAGGCTTCAGGGCCACAACAGCACAAAGAGCTCGGGCGGTGTCAATTAGGTTTACACACTATAATTCTCTTGTAATATCGAGTACCGAACATTAATCTTACGGCTATTCCCTTTTTTCTTGGTTTTGTACTTGGCTGAAATTGCACAATTTTTTTGCCTAGCATAAAGATAGTGGTGCTATTGATGCTTTTCATTTGTTGCTGTCTAATTTGAAAATGTAAAAGCATTTAGCATGCGACCCCAAGCCAACAAGGTTGCTGCTTTGCGAGGGGCGGGGAGGGAACGTCTTTCGTACACAGCCTTACCCTTACTTTGCAAAGAAGCTTCCACAACTCAAACCCGTGACCTTTTAGTCACAAATAAACAACCTTTTCTTAACAACCAATGAATGAATATGCAAGTTTGTATATTAGCCCACTTCCTGATGGATTTGAAGTGGACATTGTTGAAGTTTAAGATAGCACTACAATGTCATTCCAGTTGTTTGTAAGTTCTTATCTAACTTCCTGCCTAGAAAAACGTTCGAACTAAGAAGTCATAGGCAGCTCCAACCCCTCTTTTTTGGGTTTAGACTTCAGACCTAAGTTGATTTTGGTAGTTTTGCTCCTACCCAAATCTTTTTCCTTGATAAATTGATCAACTTTTAGTGATATTTTCAACTAGGCCGACGACTTTAACATTTGTCTTTTAGCCCTATTGCGCTCATGTGGGTGCGAAAAAATGATAAAATATTCAATTTAGAGTAGAGATGGTTAGCGTCAGATTTGCTATTCTACTCATACGGTAAGAGTCTTTGAAAATTCATGGGAAGCATGAGGAATCTGATTCCATTCAGCCACAACCAGTACACAATCATCTCTAAATTTTTGTTATTGGAGAATAATCTTTCCCACTCAGCCTTGCACTAGAGCCTTCGTGTTTAAGCTGCTAACTTCTCTTCTTTCAAAGAGCATCCACAGGGGACTTTTTCACCTTTTTAAGCTTCATAAGAGATCCAAGTTAGAGAACAGAAGGTGGTTTCTCCCGACTCTCCTAAGTTGGTATCATAAAATGGAACTTGGAGCGACGTGGAGGACAAGCAGGTTTTCATCGTACGAGAAGCTGGTGGCGATAGGGTTGGGCCTTCTAGCCGTGCTTTCTCCTCTCTACATCGACCGCAGAACTACAGATGATTCAGAGCTTGATTCGGAGGAGCCTATCAGCTTCGCTTCTTGGCTGCCTCTGCTGCTCTTGGTGTTGATCTTGGCCATCGCTTTGTCGCTTTTCTTAGATAGAAGCTTTTCCAGGTTTGATCCTTATTGGATTCACAGAGTTGGTGGTTCTTCGAGCGGTATAACAATAATTCTCATGGTTCTGGCTTTGGTTTTGAAGTGTAAATCTTCCATTAGGAACTGGGACGCTTGAGCTCAAATCTTTTGCAGTACTTGCTCGTTTTGCTGTGTAATTTGCTCTACGTTATGCAGAACAGAGTTCATGTATTTGTGTATATAAATAAGAGTTAGCAGCTTCTTCTCTGCATTATCTTTCCAGTCATAGCAAATTACGAAAAAAAATTAGAACCAAATAGATCGTTCATCAATCATCATTCATCTGTAATATAGAATAAATGCTTCTTGGCAGCCATTAGCCAATAATGTACTATTTTACAACTGAAGAAAATGAATGGCATTGATCGCACCGTTCAACTCTACATACAACGAATGCCAGAAACAAAACCCAAATTACAACAGACCAAAGGGGTTCCCAGAAATAATTGGAAAACAAATCCAGTATCTTAAAAACATGATCACAACCCAAAGGCATACCACATTGCAATCAGAGCCGTGGCAAAAAATGGCCACAGATGACTGCTTCTAGACCAATCATTGGCACCACTGGCTGGGTGATTAGATTCGCTGCAGTCGTCATTAGCACCACTAAAGCATCCGGGCCTTGTTATTTTAGCCTCACCTCCCTCCGTTACAAAGCTGCTGTTAGTTTTTCCACCGCTGAACAGCACACACCAGAAATATGGAGCTCCGCCATCACTGCCACTCGCAGCAGCTCCCACTTCAGTGTGGTTCTTATTGTATAGAATGTCCAAGCCCTTGCTGTTTTCAATCAAGATTGTTGAAAATGCTTCGTCAGCGTGGACATATTTGGACTGGCAGCCAATTAAACGACCGGTGATTGGAGTGAGGGTTGAGGGTTGAACACCACAGTTGGGAGCAAATGTTTCGGCAAATGCAGAATCAGCAGGCTTCTTGGCGTCAGTTCCTCCTACAGCATCGCAGTCACCTTCATACGCTTTTATGTACTGCAGGGCAATGCACGCCAAACCCTGGTTGCTGTAGAGGGATGATACTTTGTGTGCAGTTCTGTTGCTGTTAATTATATCGACTAGCTTATCCGCCGGGTTGTTAGTAACTTTGACTGCAATTTTCATTCATTAAGTCGGAGTTTATAAGGTTTTGTGAGCCTCAAGCACAATAATACCGACACAATGAATAACGAAACAAAAAGGAGAGATGTTTTGATCCTGACAAGAATACACTATTTGAGAGCATGTAACTGATAAGTCAAGCAGAAACCAATAAAGCGAAAATCTGAATCCAATGAAGCGAAAAACAGAACACCATGAAGTGAAAAACTGAACCCCATGAAGCAAAAAACCGAACCCTAATGAAGCAAAAACTGCCCCTATGCAGTGTAAAAAAGGAACCCAATGAAGCAAAACAACTGAACCTAATGAGAAGTGGGAAGCGAAAAACTAAACCATGTAGATTCTAAAATGTATCAAATTCGTATAAGCACAGCATCAAATTAGGGGGAAAATGAATCACCTTAGTATTAAATAGGTCCAATGCCAAATTTAGAAATCGAATACTGGCAATGTTATTAGTTGCATTGCATCCCAATTCAGAACCCTCTGAAATCTAATCTGATGTTTTGGTCCCCATAAAATAAATCTTCAACCGAAGAGAATATTCAAATCTAATCAAAATTACGAGAAGCGGGATTCGAACTTGGTTGGATACAGAGTGGGGAGCAAACAGCTCTAGCCAACTTGGCTACGCCTGCATTCAATTGTCCCTTTAAACATAAAAATCCAAGATCTAAAATTCTAATATTGCTATGAAAAGAAGCAAGATTGTAAATGGAAAAGACCTGCCACCAATTAGATCGACCGGCTTAAAACCTAAGCTCTGGTCTTTAACCACGAAGATCTAAATCCAAAATAAACTCCAACCCATAAATTCACAGACTTTCATGCAGATACATAGATGAAATATGCATCCACATTTGGGAAAGTACATCAAAGACAAGACATTCAAAGTTCAAACTAAAGAAACAGAAACCCAACAACCTTAAAGCAGCAGATCCAACAATTAGCACCCGCATAGAAAGACATGTTCCAAATCTGAGACAGACATCACAAATTTTCCAACATTTTCTACTTACATTTTTTTCTTCGTGTAAAAAACATGCATAAAGATGGAAACTTGGAATATATTTGCATTGAAGATTTGCAGGACACTTACTTTGGGTACCAGCTGAAGCAGAGACGACAAGAACAGAAACTACAAGAAAGAGAAAGAAAGTGCTGTTTGCCGCCATTGTTGCTGAGACTCAGGAGAGAGAGAGAGAGAGAGAGAGAGTTAAGGGCAGGAGAGGATGAGTGAGTAAGGTGTCGGCCTCACTTGGGTTGGAGCTTTTACTAGAACTGGACAGCTATTATTTGCAGGACCCTTCTTTTCTTCATGTTATTAAAGAGAAAATTTCGAAAAAGAAGAAAACTTGTGTTTGTGGGTTGTGGTTGTTGTGGGGGGCCTTGTGAGAATGGTATGGACCACCAACCGGGTCACCGGGTTGAACCCGTATTTGGGTATTGGATCTGTGGGTGTTCCTTCAAAGTTGAGCCATTTCTCACAACCACATTGCCAATCATTGTCAATTTGGTAGACAACTGCTTTGCAGTGTGGCCATTGTGTTACGTGGGATGTCCAAACAACGCCTTAATTGAATTTAATTATCACCAATTATTGGTAGTTAATATAGTTTATGAATATGGGATATGAAGAGCATAATGGCATTTAATTATAATGGGTGAGTAGTTAGTTTAATATTGTATAGTAAGCATTCACATTGAGTTCAAACATTATTCCAAATATTGAATTACGAATTGTAACGTGAAACTTAGATACTTTTTCTTTTAAAATAACCTGATTATCTAGTGGTTTCGCTATGATATATATATATTTTTTTATGCCCGGAAAGATTCATAAAAATATTTCAATCTCTTCTTCTGATCATCATTATGTGATTCACAAAAATAAAAAACTAAACTCAAAATATATTTTGTGAAATACGGATCTGAAATTTGTCCCTAATCATTACCCACTGGCCACCATGAAACTCACACTTGTTACTTCAGGTAAGCACATTGCCACATACGACGCACGATACGCGTCAATTCATCAGAACTCACAATTACAATAATGCCCTTCAACATAACCCTATAGAAATTGTTAAACAGAGATTTTCAAGGGCAAGTATGGCAATTCAGCATAGTCGAACAGATAAGACTCGCAGGTTTCTTCACAGTTGATCTGTGTCTTTAGCATGGCCACGCTGAGCAGCACCGCGCACGTTGGCACCAACCCCTTCAGCTCCTCAATTGTCCCTCTCTCACAGCTCGTAAAGGTCGCCGCAGCATCAAAGAAGTCGCGGCGAGTGAGGTGCGCATTGCCACCCTCGAATTGGCGGGAGAGCAGACGATTGGTCTCCATCTCTCTGTCTCTCGCCCTCTCTAATCTGCTCCTTGTCCCTAACCGTACGGCTCATAAATCTTTATTCCCTGTTTGGCAGCAAAGAAAAGTAAACACTCTCTTTGATCAAAATTTAACTCAAACCACGTTGTATTATTGGGTTTAATGCAGATGCTGTTGCCGGCGGATTCGACAAGTATGTGAAAAGGTAATTACAATTTTTACTTTATTTAATCAGTTTAGCTATTAGTACATTATCTTTCGGATACATCATACAAGCTTTAAGGTTTAGCTTTGGGAGGGGGCTAAAAGCGCTTTTGGCAAGCGCTTCTGATTGCATTTAATAGAAGGCATATTAGTCTGTTTGTTCTCTCAACTTGTATGGAGGTGTCATTTTTCTTTCTGAATTTTAATTGTAGCCGATTACCCTCTTGAACTTTCATAATTAGTTAATTTTCTCCTTGAACTTTAGTTTTAGTTGATTATCTCCCTGAACTTTTATAAATAGCCAATTTCCCTTATGACGTTAGATTTTAAAAAATTTCATCCAATTTTCCATCTATCTTGATCACGGAAACATCACATTACACCGGTATGAAGGCAAAAAGGATGGAAACTTGGATGGATGAAAAATTGAATGAAAGTTTTTAAAATCTAACAGCTGTAGGGGAATTGACCATTTATAAAATTTGAGAGGGTAATCAGCTAAAATTATAGTTTAAGGGAGAAACTAGCTAATTATAAAAGTTCAAGAGGGTAATCGGTTAAAATTAAAGTTAAGGGAGGAAATTGGCTGCTCCATACAAATTTAGGGGGCAAATCAACAAATATCTCTTAATAGAAAAACTTCCAAGAAAGTACTTGAGTTTTTAACAAAATTTGAACGTGTTTGTCATAAAAACAGTTTTACGTCTTATGAGCAGAAGTGTTTTTAAAGAATCAAATTCCAAATGATCCTATGGAGGACCGACCATTTGGGAATGCATTATGTACAAAGCACTTGTGGTCATAAGTGATTTTGCTAGAAGCGTTTTTGTTAGGATTACATCATTTTATTCTATTAAATCCAAGTGCTTCGAGCTCCAGAAACAATTTTATGACCTAAAAGTACTTTTTAAGTTTTTTCTGCTAGACACAGTTATTATAATGCGCTTTTAACCCATGGAAGTAGCACTGATTATACCTAAATATGATAAACTCAGGAAGAAGCTCGACCCTCTCGAGGCTTATGTGTCGCCAGTCATACTCACCCAATTACAAATCAAGGACTTGGGTAATTTCCTTTGCCTTTGTTTTCCTTCTTCATTCATTTCTCTAATGTCATTTTCGACGATTTATCGAGGCTTATATGTCAACAACTGCAGAGAAATCTCTGGAAGGTGATCAACCCCAGTTTGCTACTTGCCGGTCTCTGCTGCGTTCAGGCCCTGCAGCGTCCCTTCGCATAAATATTCGAGCTGTAAGTTGAGGATTCCTTGAATACCATCAGTCTTCATGCTTTTTTTTTTTTCCATTTGCTTTATGTTATTGCAGTTTTTATGTGATAAACTCCTAAGAGCTTTGGAAATGTTTTCGGGAACTATAGGTGGCGCAGTATGCTTCAGATGATGGTAATGGGAAGGCTGCTTCGAGCGATGTTGATCAATGTCTCAGGTACCATTGCTTTCTTGACGAAACTATGCTTCTTCTGAACTGGGTACAGGAGCAGTCACAAGCTTATGACCGATGTCAACTAACTTTTAAGACGGAAATTGTTTCAATTTTTGAAGGGCCTTGGAGGAACTGGATTCCTTGCTTTTGCACGCAACAAGGAACGAACGAGCTCCGGTCAGTTCGATGAAGGCACAGATTAAATCTGCCCTTAATGCGTTGGACAGGTGAATCTTTATCTCCCATCTTGTTTCACTTACAATGTCAATCTCCGATTTTCTGAAAACCCGTCTTCTTTGCAGCCTCCTCAAAACTGTACCTTCGGAAGTGCTAGACAAGGGGAAGGTAGCGGCCGATTCTTACCGGAACTCGTTAGAGAACGCAGATCTTGATATTTCGGACCCGGACCTGAAGCAGTTGGAATCGATATTGTAAATACAGGAACACATACACGGATGGTTTGTATACTTTGTATGGTGATACATTGTTTTTCGTTTCACGGTTCGATGCATTTCTTGTACAACAAGACCTGAAACCAAATCCTTACCGGCAGACGATCCAGGTGTGACAATACACATCTTTGAAATTCCGGTTCAAAAATAGCGAATCCTTGTGGAAATTTCAGGAAGTCAAAAATGGAACTACGAAATTAATCGAGAAACGCAATTTATTGTATACACAAAGGCAGTACCAAATTCAGTACCCTATACACACAGTACTCAATCGTTTAGAATTCCACTCGTCCCGAAAAAATCGAATACAAGAAAGATGAACAATAGGTCAACATAAAAGCAAACATTACTTATTGTATGGGTTACATAAGAAGCCTATGTCTGCTACCTATACTAATACCTAAATCAAATACAAGCACAATCGATGACACCATTTACATACAAGTTCCGGGATCGATGACCACATCTGTTTGCCGGACTACAAGCCGAATCCAATAAGCCCCCGGAAGAAAAGATGCATTTCTTGCTATAATCAAGACTGTTGCAGGCTGCTGAAGATGCGCTTCAAATTAGGGCATGCAGCACGTAATTTCCCCATGCTCATCGGGCTTATCTGTCAATCATCATAAAAGACAGTATTATAAGAGGTAGGTTTTCTTACAACGATATGGCGAAGGAGAGAGAAGATTGTACTGACCTTGGGACAAAAACGAACATCAAGAGTCTCCAGCATGCTACATTTAGATATGGCAGCTTCCACTGCTGCTTCATCAATGTTGCAGGACTAATACAAAATCCCAGCAAGAAAATGAACTTAGGGAGCAGCAAACAAAATAAAACTAATTTTATAGGAAAAAAAAGAAAAAAAGAAAAGATATAAATTTAAGTCTAACCGCACCTCTCTTAAAAAATATTCCCCAGTTACACGCCTTTTCAACAATTTGTTTGTGGTTGAACATGAATTTTATGTGGTAATGAATATTTTTTTAAGGTGATAATCCGTATTATAACCACAAAATGCATACCTGAAGAAAGAGACTAGTCAATTTCGGACAGTCAAGCTTCAAAACTTCCAAAGAAGTACAATTGCTGAAAGAAAAAACAGAAACGTTAGTAACAAGACAAAACATCATGAAAATCAAGAACCAAACATACAAAGAGATTTTCAAACTAAACAAACAAATTACCTCAAATTAAGGAAGCAGAGGTTGAAACAAGCGACATCAACGTCCTTTAAATTTGCAGAAAGAGAAAGGTTTAATGACAACATGTGGAAACAACGTGCTGCTTGTGGAATGACAACTTTCCTAATATTTGGACAGCCTACACAGTTGAGGTTCTGCAGTAACCGGTTTGGCTGCTCAATTGGAACCTGCACATTCTCAGGTAAAAACATGCCAGATAGAGCAGCAGGTTGCCCGGCACTGCTACCCCAATTCAGGTCATGCATGTTCACACAGCCATTCAAGCTCACATGAGTTAAGTGCGTGCAAAAAGAAAGAAGCTCCTCGATAGCAGACTGACAGAGGGTTCCGTAAGACAAATCCAGTTCTTGGAGAGCTGGAAGAGCCCCTTCCTTGTAAAGAGGCTCCAAGGATGAGTCAGATAAGTACTTGCAGGCTTGTAACTTTAACACCTGGGACAAGATAAGATCCAAAAAATCATGTCAAAAAATCTGCCCAAGATTCTTCTAATTTAAGTTCAAATTAAAAACAAATAAACAAAGTATGAGTAGGAGGACCAACATGCTATGTAAAATATCATATGGTAGGAGGACAAACACGCTAAATTTAACAACAAATCAACAAAGTATGAGTTGTACAAATCACCTTAAGTTTCATACAAGACTCGAAAACTGGCTTCAAGTTCATCAAGAAAGTGTAGGACAAATCAAGCGCAATTAAATTTGGAAGGCAGCACAAAGAGTAGAGTCCATCAGAACCAACAGAGGGGCATGACATTAGAATTAAAGACTCAATCAGCGGGCATGAAGCAGCAGTTGCAGACAAGCAATCATCCCTAAGTTGACTGCATGTGCAAATTAATAGAGATTTGAGTTTAATTGAGTCTGAAACAGTAAGAGCAGAGCGGGCAGGCACGTAGGTAAAGTATTAATAAGTAATGAAAATAACCTGCAAAAGGAAGCGTCTAGAGACGTTAATAATGGACAATTGATGGATACTTCAGCTAACACACCACATCCCTTCAGCTCAAGCAGCACCATATTCGGCGCTTCGATACTGAGCACATTCAATTTGGGACATATTCCCAAATTTAGTGACCTAAGACCAACCTGAAGAAAAGAATGAGAAAAGGATTCAGTTTTCTATTGACTGCTTAATGTCAGAATTAAAATGCAGTGAAAACAGTGTGATAAGCTCATGACTTTATATAAGGGCAACATAATGCATATTGTAAAACTCATAAATTTTCATAAAAATCTTTTTACTTTACAATCATTATATCTTACTGGACAAAATGCTGCTCTTTCAAGATGATCACAACCATCTAAAGAAACTTGTTCAATATAGGGGCAAGTCAGTTCGAGAGAAGTAATTGCCCGGCAACCAACAAGTGAGAGGCTGACTATAGAAGTGCTGCAGAATCGAACTGCGGTTAAGCTCTGGGTGAAGTAAAACATTATGTCAGCCAAAGGAAATATACATACCAAGAGACAGCTGATAACTCAACAGACCAAACCAGTAATTAAGGATGATTCAACCCTCCCTGAGTAACAGACTAACAGTCCAAGTATCAGGGGGAACAAATAACATTCAAAAGAGTTTTTCACAATCCCCTACATGATTCAGGGGAATAACCAACAGGTCATGCATTTGTTGACAACATGGTTTAAACTCACAAGTTTATTGCATCAATATAGTCTTACTCTTACATAAGAACACATCAAATAATTTCAAACTGCAAAATTTTATATCATCCCATAAGCTAGCGTAATCATTTCTCAACTGTATTAACTCAGGTAATAAGAAGAGATAAATTGACAAACCTCACAGTTTTCGAGAACTAATGTTTTGAGCAAAGGACACCCACCACCATCGCTGAAAACATCACATATAGAATTTGTTAAAGATTCACAATCTGTAAGGTCCACTTCTTGCAAACTTTGGCATTGCAGTGCCAGCGTGGTTAAGCTCTCTTGCTTTTGCAGAGCTAGTTTCTGCAAATTCCAAAGACAACTCATTCAGATTTCATGTGTCTAATAAAATGAACGCTAAAAGAATATTAATGGTTCTTCAAAAGATTTACCTGAAGTGAATTTGAAGTGATGTTGATACGATGGAGCACAGGACAGTTAGAGACCATTATTGATGACAGCATGATGCATCTTAGATTCAAATCAGCAAACCTGCAGGATAAATATGCAAGATTAAAAAATTTCTAAACAAGTAAGAGAAATTCTCCTCCCCAATTGGGAAGCTTTCTAGGTTTTTTCCACAAGGGAGGGGGGACTGGAAGAACATGAGCATACTTGCGACAATGTACTAGTCTAATATTCTGCAAGCGTGGAAGATCCAAGTTGACAGCAGTAAGTAGACTGCAATTGTCAAGCTCCAAAACCTACAATGAGTAATAATCAGATTAATATGTTTAAGGCTTTCAGTGAGATAGCACAAAAAATACCAATACTTGAGACCAGATTTATACCTCAAGCATGTAACTATGAGATATCGCAACCATTGAAGCCGAAGTGATGCCCTCACAACTGTGAAGCTTAAGAACCGTCAACATTGGCAGTCTTACAGACTTCAAAAGGAAAACAATGCACAGAAGCATGTCAAATAAAACTAAATCCAAATATTGCTAATAAAAAAAGGGCAGTGGAAACCATTACAAACTAACCTCAAGGGATATATTTGGACAGTATGACGCATTGAGAACATGGAGATTAGCACAAGTAAGAGCAATCTCACGTAGAGTTTCATCACTAACACATGAACAATTTGACATATCTAAAGACTCTAATTGAGGGCATGAAGTTGCCGCTGAACGAATTGCAGCATCTGAAAGCTTGTGGCAAGAGCCTATATCAACATCATGCAAAAGAGGGCTATTAAGAACAGCCTGCGCCATGTTACTGCGCTTCAATGACAGAGTTTCGAGTTGCGGACACCTGCAGAAAATCAGATTTAGCACAAAATGTAACCAAGCAGACAGTATGTAACAATTCAATTATAACTAAAAAAATCACCTGATGGATATGCGCATAACACGACATTTTGTTAATTGAAGATGACAGAGTCTATCATGGTTTATAGGTATCTCCTGGATACCATTCCCAAGAGTAGCATCATTGATGATCAAGCTTTTCAACATTTGACAGTCTGCCAAGGAATGGAAAAAGATGTCCCCTAGTTGCCCTTTACCTAGGATTAAAACCTCAAGATTCCTGAGAAACAAAAAAAAAATTAAGTTACGTGAACTGGAAACTATATAAAAGAATAAATAGAAGAGCATAAATATTTAGAAAAGCAATTTACCTCAATGAAGAGATAGCTTTCATGACAAGCAAGTGAATAGCAGGGGTACCAGAAATATTCAATTCAGTGGCATTGGGATACCGCCAACATACATCCTCAACTGTAGTTGCATATAAAATGAGTAATAAGCCCACAATTTTATATGATATTAAAATTCACACACATTAGAATTTACAAATGGAAACTAAAATTATACAAACTGAACAAACACATTAACCATGTCGCATAAACTATGAGTACTAACCACCCAACTTTTAATCTAATAAATGAATACTTCCCAAATGCATTATCCATATCATATGCTATGTCATAACACAAGCAGTAAAATTACATATAGCAAAAGAGGGTGACCCCAAGCCAACAAGGCTCCCTGCTTTGCAAGGGCATACAAAAAACCAACCAAAACATGGAAATCCATTACACATTTTAGAGGGGGAGAAGACAACATTCGGCCCAAAACACATCAGTGACCAGTGGAACAAATTCTCTACTTACTTGGCAGTTAGCACAATAAATCTTCAGTTTTTATACTTAATAGCAGTGAACCACAAAAAAAACAGTAGAACTCACATTGATCCACAGATATACTTCGATTCTCAAAATTCAGACACCTCCAGAAATCTTCATGAGCACTAGCAGATCGCCACTGCCTGCAGACTATTGCAGCTCGGCAAAGATGAATGTGGTCCAAGAAAGAGAAAACCTGACAATAAGGAGAATATGATATTAACAATAGTAATTATAATAACATAGTTGGGACCAAAAGTGATAATAGCCCTTCATTATATGCACTATACGCGAGGCTATGCTTACCATATGTAATAGGTCATCTGTAAGATCCATCCGAACTTCTAAATCTTCTGTTTTTGAGGTGCCACTATTATCCCCTTCATCATCCTTACCACTTCCAGAATCAAAGGGACCCTCCTCACCACCATTATTAGTAGTAGTATCTTGAAAGAATGTCTCACTCTTAAATGGAACAAAAGAGCTCTGATTTATTCTGTAGTCTCTGTCTGCAGATGAACTGGAATTTCCCGCACCTGAAGACATTGCCATTGCATAATGGAAATCACTGCAAGAAAAAACGTTGCGGACAATCATGAGCCTCTTTATTCCCAGCTGACAATCAGATTATACTGAAACCAAATAAAAGATAAGCATATACCACATACTCATTAGGCTAAAGTAAATTATTCCCAGCTGACAATCAAATTATACTGGAACCAAATATTCTAAAACATATAAACCTCTAAACTATTAGTAATGAAACTAATCAGTTAATCTTACATCCCCAATTATTCACCCAGTAGCTATTAAAGGTCAATATTTTTGTAACCCCATAGAAAATTACCTAAAATCTACCAATCAATCAACATTGAGAGCAAAACCCACAAAAATTAGAGAGAGAAAGAGAGTTACAGTGAGAAACTCACTGATTAAAGGATTGAACTTTGGCTCGCTTATGGTGCGAATCGTGATCACCACCATCGTCTGCAGCCGAGCTACTCTCGCCTTCGGAAAGCCGAGGGTTCCTAATTGAGGCCCTCAACGACGCAAGAGCGCCAACACACACAGACTCGTCCCACTGAGCACCGCCGCCGCGCATTGCCTGAACCATCCCTTCAAACAATCTCAGATGGTCGTCACGGCCGCGCTCATTCCCCACCAGCCCCAAACTCTGAGCATTGCCGTCAATTTCGTCGCCATTCCCAACGGCGACCTCCGAATTGCCGTCATTTCCGAAATCCCCCTCGTTCATGATCGCCTTCGCCTCGCTATCGTCCTCTTCGGGTTCGTCTCCTTGGGTGAAGCATAGGCAGCACCAAATCTTCATGCACTCGAAGAGCAAACCCCTCGGGACCTCGGCAAACCCTAGCTCTCGATCCGACGCATCTCCATCCCCCTTCCGACTCCTTCCCAAAAATTAAAACCCTAATTGTCGCAGAACGGCTTTTGAAACCCTAGAAATTTGAGGACCGTCGATTTGAATTTTTTTGATTTGGATTTTCAATACGAATTTCAACACGAATTGATCGATATCTACATTAATATACAGACTTGAATTGGGAAATTGAGAGGAAGAGAGGGAATTTCAGCGGATCTGACCGGGGATCCTCCTGAAAGTGCTTATTTGCGGCGAGGTGCTTTTTTAGTGTACCCTCGAAAGTGCTTTTGAAAATAATCTCTCTGTTTATTTTTCTACTTGGAAATGAAACTGCAGGTCTTGCAATAAGAGAGTCTTCCTTACAAAAAAAAAAAAAAAAAAAAAAAGAGGAAAAACAGAACCATTTATAGTGTAAACATGACGACGTCGTTCCCTTTTGTCTTTATTTTTGTAACTTTCTTATTTGCTTTTCTCTTTCCTTTTCTGCTATTAGTTGTTTGGGCCGGCTAGTAATTTTTTACAAAATGACTTTTGAAAAACTGTTTTGTAAAACGGAAACAACAAATATGATTTAAATTTTGTTGGGAATTTGTTTGACAATTGAGTCCGATAATGATTTTAGAGAATTAAAACATTGAAAACGCATTTTGTACCCAATGTCAAAAAATAAAAATAAAAATTTGTGTTTTGTAGTAATGGTAGATGTGGTGGTAAGGATGATGGTTGAGATGATAGTGGTGTTAGTAGCAATGGTGGTTGACATAATGGTAATAGCGGTGACAAAAAGATCTTACTATGTGAGCAGTGGTGGGATATAAGTGGTGGCAATGGCGGTGTAGAGGGTAATGGTGAAAGGTGCAATGGTGCGATGGTGGTGGTGGTGGCAGTCATTGAGATGGTGGTAGAGAATGGTTGTGTTAGCATTGCTTATGAGAGATGGTTGTGAAAATAGTGGTTGAGATGTGGGGATGATGGTAGCAAAGATGGTGAAGGTGGTGGTGGCCATGGTGAAGGTAATGGATGGAGAACGTGGTAATGGTGGTGGTGCCAATGGTGCTACAAGATGGTGGTGACCGCCACAATGTGATGGTGAAGGTGGTGATGGTAATGGATAATGTGGTGGTGGTGGTGGTGGTGGTGGTGGTAGTGGTGTTAGTGGGGGGTGTGAAGGTGATGGGTGAGGTTCATCTAGTGTTGGTCATAGTGAGACGGCGGTGATAATGTCGATACCGACGATGATGAGATGGTGAAGGTGTTGGTGACCATGGTAGTGAGGGTGATAACGATCAAGGATATGGTGGTGGGAGGTGGTGTTGTCAAAAATAATGGTCATGTTGGTGACATTGGTGATGGTAATGATGACATACATGATTTTATTTTTATCAGAGCTCTAACTTAATTTGTTTTATAATGTATCTTTTATTTTTTTTATTATTTTGAATGTTTTTGAAATACATATAAAATATAAAAGTAGGCTAAATATTGTTTTTTGCTTTTTTCGTTTTTTGAGTTTATTTTCACAAAAGAGTCTGTTGAACCCATTTTTAATCCATAAAAAAAAAAACCATTATTTTGCAAAACGTTAACAAATGTACCCTAATACGCTCATTGATTTGTTTATATTTTTTATTGTCAATTTCTTTATATATTTTCTTTTGTCATTCCATGCTTCTTACATTTCAAAAGGACTTAGAGAAATATTATCCGAACCCAATTGACTTATCTCTACATCAAACTTAAAATTCTTTAAAACTTCAACTTTAATTGCTGTTAGGTAAATAAAAAGAAAATAAAAATTAGAACTTGTTGGATGGCTTCGGCCATCAACACCTCTCCATATTTTCGGTGAACCCAATCGAAGTTCCAGCGACCATTGATGCTCTCCTTTCTCTTACTCCTTTGTCTCTTGTTTCTTTATACGAACTTAAATCCAATCAATCGGAAAAGAGAAGCCGGTATGAAGTGGAGCTATACAGTGAAAGATAACAGAACAAATTATTTAATCTCAACTCTGTAACTTGGAGTTATACATAAAAACCATGAAATTCAAGCAAGGAAAACTCAATACAACAAGAGTCAAACAACAGTTATATGACTATGTCCTTATTGGACAGGAATTGCCGAATTGGTTTCCAATAGGAACTATAAGAGGTCACATTGATGACTGATTGGAGTTATAGATGGTTTTGGGTTTTCAAATAGGAATTTAGAGCAGAGTCATGTTGGGGCAACCGCTGACAGTGTATGGTGATTCTTATTCTTTTAAGGTATAATAGTTGTCAACAACCTTAAGGAAATTTTTTGACGACGTTTGGTTGGGTTCGTGGAAAAGAATGGAGGAGTGCAAATGTGTGGCAAGATTTGGTTTAGAGAATGGGTGTGGAGATAAAAACACAAATTATTATTGTATTATATTTATTTATTTTAAGGCCAGGTTTGACAGTTTGAAGGATAACATTATTTAATTAAGTGTAGAAATAAAATAAATGGGTCCAAATAAAAATTCCCAATCGTTAATGTTTATGTGATGAGGTGGGGTTTATGCTCTACTTAAATCATTGTTCTTTAAGAAAAAGGAGAATATATGGAAATCTAATATTGTGTCCTGATTTTCCCACCTAAAAGAAAAATCATAGAAGGGATATTTGTTTGGTCAAAATAATCTGGTAGCATTTAATGAGTAAGAATATCTAATTAAAAAGAAGAATATGTCAACACAATGCCTTGAATTTGTCTTATTTCGTACAATGAAAAATGAGAAAAATAAATACTATATAGGCTAAATTTTACATTACTATTCCAAGTAAATTCTCATGTCAAACTTAATTGATTATATCAACTAATTTTTAGTTCAGTGATTCTTAATTTCTGGTATCTTACGTTCAATTCAGGCTCTCTATTTATTTGAAAAATAATAATATCAAACAATTTCGCAACAAATATTTATTATAACTGTGCACAATTACTCACACAGATTTAATAAAAATTGGTGGAGTCAGAAGCAACCATCAAAATACAGGAAGAGTGTTTTGTGGGGGTAATTGGACAACACGTGGCATGACTGTTCTTCAAAGCTAGATTAATTTCAACTTTGATAATTAAAGAATGATGAAGCATTACCCATATGTGACATTAAACA
This sequence comes from Pyrus communis, assembly GCF_041283825.1. Taxonomy (NCBI): domain Eukaryota; kingdom Viridiplantae; phylum Streptophyta; class Magnoliopsida; order Rosales; family Rosaceae; genus Pyrus; species Pyrus communis. The sequence continues at coordinate 40,227,029 of NC_142579.1, read as the reverse complement.
TAGTGATAAACTTGCAAATTGAGGAACACGTGGGCCCCAATGGACATAATAAATTGTGGCAAAAAGATGTTAAGAAATCCACCATGTCTTTAACCCTAAATTTTAAACATAACCTAAAGCTTGTCCTGCCCATCAAAATGGTAGACAACATTGGACTTGCCCACAAAAGGTTCACATTTTCAAATATCAAAATTCACTTGAATCTTCTAAAGCCCAAGCCCTCACTAGCTTAAAATTACAAAACAGGCCTCACACAAAAAGCCCAAATATTTGATGATGGGTTTGATCCATTTCTTTAATTAGCATCAAAATGGAAGTATTAGTTGTGGCTAATTGAAATTAGGATGTTAAATACATGGGATAGCGTCACGTGCTTAAAGGTAATCTAGGTTCAAGCGTCAAGGATTTGTCCTTGACATTTGCTACACGTAGCGAGGAAGAGAGATAAGGTAGCGAATAAATGCATAGTGCTGCCCCTTCATATTTTCTCAATTACATTAGATCTACAACAGTGATGGTGGTGCGTGATGAACAGTCATCGGCCGCTGCACTCGCTGACGCCGGAGACGGCAGGGGGTGGAGAGGTCATTGGGTCGGATCTTCTCCAGACAGGGGCGGATGCATTGAGGGGTAGGGGGGCCAGCTGACCCCCCCCAACTTCGGTGAACATCCATAGATACCTTGGTTGCTGACCCGCCAAACTTTGGTGAATGTTCATGAATACCTTGGGTGCTGCCCTTTTGAAGATTAGAGTTGGCTTCATACACCCTCCAACATCATCATTTTTGGACAAACATATTAATGGGATGCAATGATATCAAACATTATTAGTGTGTTCAAGATAAGTGTGTTTCTTTGTTAAGCATTCATATAGACGCAGTCTTGGAACATGTTAGTTACCCTCGCAAATGAAGCATTAACAGGTGTGCAATATGCCTTTCAAATAACTTTAGGCCTACCAAGACTCGATGAAATGACGATATGCATGTTATTTCTGGTAAAAAAAAATGTGTGCGCAACGTACTATTCTTACTTACCCCTCTAATATTATTTCCTAAATCCACCACTGACTCCAGATATGATTTTTTTATTTTTTTAATCCTGATTCGGGTTGAGACATATATGCTTTAACAATACTCACATTCGAACATGCTAGAGCATAGATTAGCATTGGAATGGTTAGATTCCCTTCCCTCGTAACAAAATAAAAGTAAACAGCCGAATATTTAGCTCATCGATCCGTGGCTTTAGTTTCCACAGCATTCTCTCGATACTTCTCAACTTTCCATGCTTAATTTTCAAATATTTGCAGCCTTTTGCATGGTTCAAACCTTCAACGTAACATGTTGTGTATATTATTGATTTTAATGCATGGTCTGAGCTTTGATACAAAACACACACTACTTTCACCCGCGGTAAATACTAAAAGTAAAACACGTGATTGCATTTGCATGGCACATTTACAAAGAACGTATACGATGCTTTTTTGCATGGGAATTTAATTAACCAAGGCAGTTCTTTTTCTAACCATGATGAGTTTAAATCTTTTGCATTTATTTTATGTGTAGTTTTTATGTGACATTTATTATTGATTGATTCGTGTTAAATTTATGAAAGTTGAGTTAAGAAGAGTTAAATTTATAAATACATGTTAATTAATAATAGAGATCATAGAGAGACTACAGATAAAATGAATCACAAAAAGACTACAGATAAAATGAATTCGAAAGATTTGAATTCTCTAAGCACATATTCGATTGTAGCTTACAAGAAATCATGATCTTATAATTGCCTTCTAAAGCCTGATACGGGGCGCACAGTACCACAACTTTTCTCTACTTTTCATGAGAAAAAGATAAAAAATAAATAAATAAATAAAGGGAGAAGAAGGAAAAGTAGAAGATAAAGAGAAACCAAGTAAGATTTGATTTTCATTGAAACCAAAACAAACCAAAGCGAAGCTCGAGGTTTGGTAAATAAGATCCAAATCGATTGGGAGAAAAAGTGGAAGTTTTTTAATTTTTTTGCATGGTGTGTTTTGATCTTTTTTGCATGAAAAGAGAATCTGATGCCCTAACTACACGCCTAATTAGCAACACTTTTTTTTCCATCTCTTTTTTGTTGAAACGAAGACTAGTGGCACTTTGGACAAGTTGAAGTCAAATCATCTCGAACTGAACATCAAAACCAGTTAAGGTTATCCTAGATAAGACATAATTAATTTTGAATTAAATCGAGTGGTTTAAAATAATTAAACAAGTTCAGCTTGTACATCAGGGCTTAAGGTTTAAAACTTCAAAAAGGAGCAAAGGCAAATTTAAAGCAAAAGAAGAAAAGAAAAAAAACATACATATCATTTAGAGATTCTTAGTTATTTTTTATTTTACTTATGTAATGAGAGAGATAAATACAATAAATGATTATAAGTTAGAATCTCACATGATCATGATATTCGTGAGAAATATCGTAAAACTTCAGGCATAATAATCACACGCATGACTTCAATGTCATGGATAATTGAGTTAACCAAAGTGATGATCATGATCACATTTCAATATATTACCGGTTCTAAAATAGAATCTCAGATTATCACGGCATTCGTGATAACACACATACGTCAATGTCCTGAATAATTGATTTAACCACACTAATGATTGTGTGATATATAAATGCTCACCAAGAAGATGTGTATATCTGACTATTAGACAGATTGTCTGCTTAACGTGGCATGTAACGTCAGTATCATGGATAATTGAGTAAACCAAAGTGATGATCATGGCCACATTTCAATAAATGAGCATGATGGTCATATATACTTCCACATTTTCATCATCAACTAAGAAACAAATAGAAAGATGATAAAAAAACTTTGCTCAAAACTAAACCTTTACATTAATTTGCTCCAACAGCTTCTTTGTCGAATGTCAATTGATAACAACGGTACTGACCCACCAGAAGCAATGAAGCAAAAAATTTAACGAAAAAAGAAAAATAGATGACAACAAAATTACATTGGACTGAACCATCAACAGAGACTATTTATTCAACTAATGCTAGGGTTGAGAACCCTCGAGAAAATTTTTTGTCCAGGAGCAAGGATGGCCATCGGATCGAAGCACATCTTCCGCTCTACAAATCTCGACCATCGATCGTTTCCGAAATGTCGCTTCCAATCCTCCGAGGATATGTAGTGAGGCAAATACAACTTGAAATCGAACCCTTTCTTGGTGCAGTACTGTATAATTTCTTGGTTCTGAGCCACCAGATTCTCAGAGGAGGGGCCTTTTGGGTATGGTGGAGTGAAACGTAGCAATGCCACTATGTAGAAGATTTCGCTTTCTGGTAGCACCACGGACGTACGAGTATCCCACCTGATCACGCATAATTAAATGTTATTTAATAATTAATCAAATCTAATCTAGTTGCATAATTAGTTTATGACATCTACCAAACCACAGGGTTTTTTCTTAATTTAAAAATTGGAGCTGGAGCCTGACAAAATTATGGTGTTCATCGATATATATTCTCATTTGAGAAATATCAAATTTCCTTGTCGTTTCTGAAATGGCAAAGGATTTATGGAATATAAAATCCTCATTTTCCATAAAAAGTACAAAAAAGAAAAAATCCATATGACCAACATGCCCCTCGAAGGGCCATCCAACACATCTTGTCAGGTTAAAAGAAAAGAAAAGAAAACTAATGAAAATGGTTTGAAAACATTAAGTTTTAATCAAAAGAGCAAAAATGTGTTGTAAGTGAATAGTACCAAAAATGATTTTTTTTACAGTAAAAATATTATTTTTGTTAAAAATAAACAATACCACAAATATTTCGTTAAAACTTCCTTAAAAAAACCCTAAATTTACTGCACTACCCTTTAAATCCAACCTATGACTTAATTTTAAGCAATAGAAAATTAAATTAGTAGTTTTCGTTTTTACTTTGGGTGGGGCCCACTATATCTTTGTCCTGCAAGTACTCTCCTACGTTTGCTTATACGCTAACCCAACCCAAACAGCTCAACCAAACCACCTAACCCTGACGTATGTGGTAACCTCGAACACAAGACAGTTTGGCTTGTGTACGGTCGGGTGCAGAGGTAGAATAGTACAACCATCATCAATCCTTCTGATTGGGGTCCCACTTGATGACCTTACAAGTAGAAAATTTTTGACCTGCCATCGGAATCTTAACCATCCGATTTAAAATGTTTAACCGAGTTAGTCAGCGTATCTGATTCGCAAAACTATGTTCATGATGTCACCTTATTTAGTGTACCCAAATAAAGTATGAATCTTCCTAAAAAAGCAAAAAAAGGAAAAAAATATTATGCTACGGCGATGCGGATGTCATATAATTTTAATTGACATATACCAAAATCAATGCAATTATCGACATGAAAAAAGAAGAATGTATGACTGCTGATGTTAACACAACTTAAAAAACTATGTGGTCTTGAATTTCCGTTAAGAATTAAAGTAACAAATGAAGATGATATCCAAGAGGTTGGAAGTCAACAAAGAAAACTCCGTCGTATCAAAATAATGAAGAAAATTTTTTAGGGGATAATCTCATTGATTGAATGTTCAGACACTCTAACAATGTAACTCAACACGCATACGACAAAATAACCCATTATGAAATCGACCCAATTAGTGTGATTAGGCTGCTGTATTGGATATTTTCTCTACCAAAAAAGCAACGATCTCAATTAAGTAGGAGTGGGGAGTGGGGACGTTGAGGAAGGGAAAAACATACTTGCTTCGCCGGAGAGGGTAGACAAGCATGGGCCCGCCGATCCCATTCTTGAGGATCTTTTTGAACACAGTTCGATCGAAATCAGCAATATCTGATTTCGACACGAACATGTTCAACCAAGGGTGAGGAGCGTCCCAGATTCCATTTGCCTTGGCGTGTTCCTCTGCGCGCTTCACACGCAATAGAAACTCGACGTAGCTGATGTCCACCTGGAACTTCAACTGCTCAACGAATCCGAGGCCTCCAAGCAATCTCTTCACGCCCTGCAAAATAATTCAGCAAATAACGTCAAACAACGAGGGTAACTGCGTCATTCCGCACCACACGAGGGACACACATGCATGATTTACAGATTCCAGAAAATGATGGCTTTTTGGCCATTTGCGGAACTGCAGGGACCATGCCGTCAGCCAAATCTCAATCATGGACGCCTACTGGCGTGTATATTTACCATTTTATCCTCCCGAGAGTGTCATTTAAGTAATTAAGACGCAACATTAAGGGGCATTTTTCATGAGCACCATGTCATACAATCCAATGGAAGATAGTAAGATACACTACTGTCGTATTGTCACTCTTAAGTCGAACCACACGACGAACGAATCAAAACTTTCTAGAAAAAATGAATAATAATTTTATTTTCTCAAATTTAGAAATTAAAAAAATATGATTTTGTAAATGGCCTTGTGAATCGGATCTCGAATTTAGCTTCAACTTACTACGTTTCTGATTCAAACTGTCTTTTTCTAAATCTAGTAAGAATATGGTTTTTGATAAATAAAATAAAAATAAATGCTGATGGCAAAGGGGAATAAGCCGTCCTTGCATCGACAAGTTTCGTACACGTGTTTCACCAAAAAAAAAAAAAAAAAAATGCTTCGTGCACGTGTGAGACTGGAGTACACAGAGGGGGCGGGGCTGTTTTGACTTTTTCACTGTCCCGGTGGGACGGTTTTGCGCGGGACATCCCACTTAACCCGCTCGAGGTCAAAATTTTCGCGGCTGCGGGGCCCACTTAGCAACTTCTTAGGTCAAAACTCAGTCACCACCGCATGGGCCCTATGGATAAACTGTACTTTGTGGGACCCCCAGAACCAGCCCCATGACGCAAACTTTAATTAAAGTTATTATACACCTATCTGATGAAATCGTACGGCCAGAAATTGCGGGTGCAAAGTTACTATCCTACAGCAAGAAGCATGAGATAATTGTTGTTTGTAGTTACCGTATCGACAGTTGAGGGGTGGTCAGTTTTGCGGTAATGACGAGCGAGTTCGAGACAGTAGAGGATTGGCCCAGCGGTTCGAGGGAGATGGGCCGCGTCGAATGTCTCCTGAGGATCTAGCGGCACCGAGGGACGCCCGTCCGCCGGATTATCGCTGTTGACGAATGCGAAGCCTTCAACGTAGTCGAACGAGTCGCCGCCGTCGTCCTGCCGAGTTACCAGCAACTCGGCGTCCCGGGTGAAGTCGTCAAACTCGGTGTACACCAGCCTTATCCATCTCACCTAATCACATAATTAATTAACCTTAATTACTTTACGTAAATGTTAATGCAGCCATTTTTAAAACTAATTTGGGAAAAATAAAAAATAAAAAATCTGAAAATACTGACCATGTCCGGGGCTGGTTGGAGAAGAACCCTAGCTTTGGTGATGATACCGAACTGACCGAGTCCGCCGAGCGCGCCGAAAAACAGCTCCGAGTTTTCCGTTCCGGAGCAGTTAAAAATTTCGCCCTTCCCTGTAACGACTTCTAACTCCGTTACGTTCGACGTTTGCGGACCGTAACGGAAAGCCTGACCGCTGACCCCCGCGTTGGATAACGTCCCGCCCACCGTCAAGCTCAAGTAATCCGTCCACGACCGCGGCGCCATCCCGTACTCGAAAACGCACCGCTTCAGCACGTCTTCCCATAATGCCCCTCCCGACACGTCAGCGTAGAAGGAGCCATCCCTGGCCCTCACAACCCGGAAATGCTCCCCCAACGACCGCATGTCCAAGACGAGGCCTCGATCCGCCATAGCCTGGCCGTTGATCGAGTGGCCGTTCCCGCGCGCCGCCACCGTTAGATTCGACGACCTCGTCGCCGTCTTCACCACCCTTGCCACATCTTCTACACCCGCCGGCCGAAGAAAGGCTAGCGGCGAGATGGAATTCATTCCGCCAAAGTCTCTGGCTGCATCCGCGCCGCAGTCGGCGACGCTGCCCTGGAGGTCCAGTGCCTTGGAGAGGCTTGAGACGCCGCCATCGGGCCTGGATTCGGAGTCGTTTTCGTGGACGAAGCACTCCACGTAAGCTATCATCTTCGCCGGAAAAATAACAGAAACAGAATTTCTGAGGCGCTTAAGCTTCGATTCCGCTCTCTCTCTAGAGTTCGAACTTTCTCTTTCTAGAAAGCTTGGTTTGTCCTGTGTCAGACTGTAGAGAGAGAGAGAGAGAGAGAGAGAGAGAGAGTAGTAGAGTAGTAGTACTCTTTTGCTTGCTTTGCTCTCTGTGGTGGTTACGGTTTGAAGTTTACGCTTAAATAGGGGCTGATTCGCGTGTCACTCCCCCTGAGAAATTAAAAATTCATTTTTTAACTTAATTATTCTTTTTTAAAAAAATTTAATTATTTAAATATTTGATTTTTTTTAGGCGTTTCAGCGTTTGAGAATTCAATGGAACCTATTTTTTTATTTTTGCAGTCAACTTAAAAATGTCTTTAATGGAATTTCAACTTTACCATTAAATAAAAAAAAAACACTTTTAAAAATAAAATTGTTATTAGTATTTAAAAAATCTCATTCTATACTTGTATTTTCTTTCTAATTATAGAAAATTTGAAATGCAAAATGAGATTTTTGAAGCGCTAATAATAATTTCCTTAAAAAATTAAAATTTGTAGGATGGCTTAGCTACCATCGGGAAAACATAGTGCAAAGGAGGTTTTCACCGGTGCACCTTTCCATTTTTTAGGGGGAATGCAATCGAAGCTCCCGTGAAAATTGATGATCTCCTTTCTCTCTTTCTTGTTTCCCCATATGAACTTGGATCCAATCAATCGAAAATGGGAAAGGCTAATTTGAAGTGGGGTTAATGATAACATATTGGGGAGCCATGTTTGGCGTCTAATAGAGCATGATAATTCATATCCTTCTCGAGGGTATGAAAATGAGAAGGAGAGAGATAAGAAAAAGAATTGACGAACAAACTCATTGGAAAATTTTGCCAACATTTGGTTGTATTTGGTTTGCAGGAAATAATGAGAGATGGGATTAGGGTTATTGGGTAGGGATAAAAAAACACCAATACCTATTTTATTTATTTATTTAAAGACAAATCCAAGAGTTGAATGGAGAAAATTGTTTAGTTAGGTGTAAAAATAAAATAAATTGGTCCAAATAATTTTATTAAAAAAATTAATTAATTGAAAAATTATTGAAATCAGGAGGTATAGGTCCACTTTCCTGTTTAATTTGTACATCCTCTGTCTGCCACTTTCCGCATAATATATAAAAGAATTTAGTAATTGGAATTTTGTCAATTTCGAATTTTTGTTTTGTTCCGAGCTGGTAGCGCATGATTACTCGGTTAAGTGGTTATTAGTGGAAATCCTCTTTCGTATGCCTTGTTTCATTTTCTATTATTATTTTCATGTTTTATTTTGTTGTACAACTTGAGGATGTAAGTTTTATCTAATTTATTTATTTATTTTTCCTTTTAAAAGAAAATCAGCTCGTAGTTTTGTCACACCAGTTTATTTTTTTAGGAGACTAATAAGACTAACAAACACATTTCAGTCTCTCTGATTATCATCGTGTGATTCATCAACATCAAAAATTAAACCTAGAATGTGCGGTGTGGAATACAGAATTGACATTCATCCATGTCCACATACAGTGTTGATATTCATCTATGACCACTGAGTTGTTATTTATCCAATTAATTGTTGATTAGATTGACATTTTATGACACATCATCGTACTAGAATTTTGATGGATAAGTTGAGGGGATTGTTTGCTTTTGTTTGTCTCTATGATTATAATGTAGGAAACTTTAACGAAAAGTTTTCAGTACTATTTATTTAACGAAAAATTACATTTTTACACTAAAAAGTCAATCTTAGTACTATTCACTTTACCTTTTATTTTGTCCTTATCGTTAAAACTCAAAGTTTTTAAGTCATTTTCATTAGTTTTCTTTATAATGTATGCTTAGGCTGGTAATTTTTTGTACATACGTACCTTTGATTTTAGGAAATTGTTAAGAAGATTATATTTTTAAATCATATTTTGTAAATTATATGATGTGGACGTTGGTGGTTTGATTATTTTTTTAATGGATCAAACAAAAAAATCTAATTATCAACTATTACTTCATACGATTTTAAGATGCTCGTTTGAAATACTTCAGAGCAGTTCCACCGAGGAGGGCCAGCACCCAGCCAATCCACTCCAGCCGAGCAGATAGGCTGTCACCCAGCTCAAACTGCTCTCTAGACCAGCTCAGAATGTGTTGAGCCCTTGCCCGGCCTATTTGCTTTACAAAAAAATAAAAAAACAAAATAGGAATTTGGTAAGAGAAATTCTGCGCTACCTACAAAAAATCGTGTTGTAAAATTTAATGAGAGGGTTGTTGTTATTTAATGATGCATGCATGTCACATGCAAGTTTTAATTATTCGTCTATTTTGGCCAGCATTGTAACTTTAGTTTTACACGATTAAACTGAAATGTGTAAAACCCTAAACCTAAATTTAATATTCTCAGGTCCTTTTGCCTCTTGAGTTTTAAAATACTTTAGGTTTTAGCCGTAGAAAACAAGCATAGCGACGATCTTTAATACGTACAAACTTCCTATTTTCTTTGTCTCATAAACTATACGCATATCTGACATCCAATGATGAAAATAAAATATGTTTTTCTATTCCTCTTTTCTTTTTTCGTAAGCATATGTAAAAGTTGTAATTTTACCAGTTAACAGAAATGAAAAAAAAAAAAAACTAGGGAATCAGGAAACTTTGGAATATGTGAAGTAAGGAAACGGAATCGAACTAACTAGTCCTACCGAGTTGATTCCTAATTTCATGTTACTGGATTACAAATCTTGAGGAACCACAACATAGTGGATCAATGATTGGGTAGGAATTTTAGACCCGTATTTCATACGACACGTTATGTGTTTGACTTCTAGCGCTAGTGAATCATAAAATAGTGCCAAGGAGGAGGTTTAAATGCCTCTGTGAATCTTCTCAACCTCAAAAAAGTGGACTGCAATGACGAAACTACCAGCTGATTTTAAAAAGAGATTGCAAATCTTGAAGGGGAACCGACATTGTTTCAATTCCATATGCGCTAGAAGGCGCAAGGTTACTTAGGAAATAACTATAGAAGCACATAACTCAAGAATCAGAAAGCTTCTAATGGTTCAAATTCTTATTCTTTGTAAATAAATATATATTGATTTTTTATAATAACATGATTGATGCTCTATGTATGAGATTTTATTCAGTAGTTTTTTCAGTTTATATTATTAGCAGTGGAAAAGAATTTATCTATATAAGGTCACATTAAAATAATGCCAACTTTCGCTTATTTATATAAATTAATTCACAACTTAAGACTCTGTTACTATGCGAAAGGATTAGCAGATGGACTTGGTGCTGTATTTGGGGGACACTAGGCAGATAGTACTGGGGACGTTTGATGAGTTCGAGTTCATGAGCCAATATAATATTAATCTACTTAAGCATTTGAGTTTTCATATTCTATATTTAATCGCTTAAATATTTATTTTTCATTCAATTGTTGACATTGATATATTTATATACACAAATGTATATTCCCATAGTCAACAAAAGTAGCACGCCTTCCTTAATGCTTGTACACTACCACGGCTTTCGCTATAAACTAACTAACTATTATATGACGAAAGATTTTATTAGGTGAGTTTCATTTGTTGGTTTAATAATAATATAAACAAAAGTAAGACATCGACCTAAACAAACAAGTGGAGTTGAAATGGTATTTCAATGACTAAGTAATTGCAATAGAATAAATGTTTTGTTTTATTTTATTGGAATAATAGAAGAAAAATTTAGGTTTTCATAAGCTGAGGTACATGTAAACTTGTTTGTCAAATATTCAGAGAGACGGGTAATTGGTTCACCTCTAATCATACCGATATTGTCTCAACTTAATCACTTATTAATAGGTGTTGAGTTTTATCATAAAAAAATTTGGTGTTATTAGGAGTGAAACCATACACTTAAATATTGTATTTTATTTGCTTAATTCTCCGATGTGGGACTTATATTCAACACGCCCCCTCACATGGAAACACTACATAGTAGACCACAAGTGCAACCAATCTCACATCAGACATTAAGTGGGGAAGCATGGTGTACCTTATCTCGATAACTTAGGCACGACACGAATCTTGACCCAGAGTCAAACCCACCCTGATACTATATATGTTAGATTTTAGAGAGACAGGTCATTGACCCATTTCTAACACACTGATATTGTCTCAACTTAACCATCTATAGGAGTTAGGTTTTATCACAAAAAGCCTTAGAATTATTAGAATGAAACCATACACTTATATATCATATTTTATTTTCTCACTTCCTCATGTAGGATTTATTTTCAACATTGCCAGGGTCCAACTTTCACGTGGCTTCTTGTAATTAGCTTACAAAGTTTAAATTTAATATAGTGATTAACAAACATCCCAACCAACTAACAATAATATTTATATTCTACTTTTATTAGAGGATATTTAAAGTTCACAATAATTATTTCTGTGAACTCGATATTTGGTTGTGACAAACTCTCATTCTCTGTAAAATAATCCAAATTTAACCTTTTTTCGTAAAACAAAAGCACCATTCCAATATTCTGATAAGCACCAATTGAACTTGGTTTTTGAAAGAAAAAAGAAGCTGAATTTGAAACAAAATGCCTCATGCATATGTTGTGACCAGGCATTTTGTAAGACTTCAAAGTAGATGTTAAATAATTAAAAAAATGTTCATTAAGTCAAAAACTTATGTTATATCTCAAATATTCTATACTTTGCATAATTAAAATTGTTAATTAAGTCAACAACTTATGTTAGAGATTCATAAAGCTAACATATCTCAAATTTATAGTTGAAATCTTGGAATATTATTCAATTATTTATAATTCATTGGTTGTAATCTTTTTTTTTTCTCGAGTAATGTTAGGTGGACTATATTTGTAAACTAAATAATGTGTCACCAATAAGAAATAAGTATGTTAAGCAACACTTAAGTCAAGGTAATGCTAAGGAGACCAAATGTGTAGACTAATTGTAAACTAAATGACATGAAATTTGATGATTAAATTATTACTTAATTGTTTGTTAGCGTGCTTATTTATTATTAGTGACACATCATTTAGTTTGTAAATTAATTTTTTTTTTAACAAACGATATTATGTCATATCCCGGCCCGGGGGAAATCACTTCCCGGGCCTGTTCCACCACCGTAGCACGATATTGTCCGCTTTGGGCTTACCATTCCCTCACGGTTTTGTTTTTGGGAACTCACGAGCAACTTCCCATGATGGGCCCGGGAAGTGATTTCCCCCGGGCCGGGATGTGACATATTATCTACAATAAAAGGGGTGGGGGAGTGGGCTTAGCTTTACAATGGGCTAGCAATAATGTGGTTCATATTCATCTTTGGCGAGAATCAAACTTAAGACCTCTAACTTAAAAATGAAGAGGAATACCACTAAACCATAATACTAAGTGACAGTTTGTAAATTAATCTAGCTTCCTAGTAATACTCCTTAAGTAATAATCCAATCATTAATTTTCATGTTATTTAGTCTGCAAATTTAGTTTCTTAGCATTACCATTTATTCTTTCTTTTTAATTTTGCATTAGAAGCAACACTTGTAACAAAATTAGAGGCCCGAAGGTATGGAGTCGTTGCGATGGTTGGGCATTCGCAGTTAGTACATTGTACCTGTAATAACGGATTATAAACTTTGTTTTGGTCCAGGGTTTTTGTCAAATACATAACGGATGATATGTTTATGCTGCTGACACATTCAAAGTCAAAACCTTACCAAAAGTCAACTTAATTAATAAATAGTGAAGTATTAGCAGACTGATTAGTGTGTGATAATGAAAGTTGAGCTAAAAATGCAGTGGACTTAGAGGCAAATTAAATTCATATAATTAAGCGAAACTCGCTAAAACATGCAGTAATCCCATAAAGGTCAAATATTAATTTTCTGAATGAAATGATTATTTTTATAAATTAATAATATTCCAAATGTCAAACTGGGTTGTACTTTGCTACTAAACTATATAGTGATCACGTTGATCATTCGTTTTGCACAAGTCACCGGATTGACATCGTTTTATGAGTTAGTTAATTCCATATCTTGTTGTGTTGTCAAACCCTTGTTTAACGATTTATTTTTCTATATATATGTGTGTGTGTGTGTGTGTGTGTGTGTATTAGGAGTCAATCACCCAAATTTGTCATTGTATTTTATTTGGCATAATCTAGTCAGAAGATTTTACTAGCTCAGCCTGCACATAATTGACAATTGTTTATTCGAGTTCTATAAGCTCCCAAATCTGATGATACTTCCATTTATATTGCCAACCATTTGTTATCATATTTTAGAAACGTCATATTACATCAAGAGAAAGATAGAAAAAAAATTAAGAGTTAAGATAAAAAAGGACAGGGAGATCTTTTATCAAAGATGGAAAGTAATTTTAACATATGCCTTAATAAAAGTGAGTAACTTTAGCTCGGGTATTGTGTTTAATTGAGATTTAATTGAAATTCAAGATGAAGAGAGACAGAGGAGAGAAAGAAGAAAAATATTGGAGTAAAAAGTTGTTGTGCTACAAAGAGGAGAACTGTTGAGATAAGATGAGCATGGACTGGAGTAAGCTGGCCAAATAACGCTAAACATCACCTGCAAAACATTGTTTTTATTGAACTTGTTATAGGGTCAAGACAAATTAACAAGGGGGACTACATTGAGTTGTTGAGGCCAAGAACACTCAATGACCCCACTGTAGCTCGCTACTGATTGTTTTTAATCATAAAAAGAGTACTAATATGATAATATATATAATTGTTTTTGCCTATTTAGCAACTATCAAAATGAATGATAAAGTTACCTTGATCGCGCACGAAGTATGCGACTGAGTTTAGCATTTCCATTATACCAATCAACAAATTTGCAAGCACCATCCAAACGTGAGTCTGTCAAACCATTTTGCAAAATTTAGTTTCAATCTCCAAAACACCATTGAATTTGAAACAAGAAGATAAAAGGATATAGTGCCTAGCTTTGCAGAGGCAAATTGATAGGATCAATATTGGGGGTCCATATGATGCTTGAAATCCCTAGCATCTCTCCTTTTATATGTCACCCTATGATATTCTCAAGTTTGGCCCTTACAAAGTAGACAAAATTTTATGACTCTAAACGCCCAAAGTACACCATTTCATTTCGCCCCACACTTCAAATCCTTTTTGCGATATAAAAATTGCCACAATTTGCATTCGGGTAATGTTAGGGAAACTAAATTTGGAGACGAAATTTTGAAAACTAAAGGACATGGAAGTTGATGATTGGTTGATGTGACATCTCACATCGCCCAGGGGAGTGATCCTTATATGTATATTCTCATCTCTACCTAACACGAGGCCTTTTGGCCTTTTGGGAGCTCACTAGCTTTGGGTTCCGTAGGAACTCCGAAGTTAAGCGAGAAGGGGGCTAAAACAATCCCATGATGGGTGAGCCACTGGGAAGTTGCTCGTGAGTTCCCAAAAACAAAACCGTGAGGGAATGGTAAGCCCAAAGCAGACAATATCGTGCTACGGTGGTGGAGCGGGCCCGGGAAATGATTTGCCTCGGGCCGGGATGCGACAATTTGGTATCAGAGCCTAACCCTGGACGTGGTGTGCCGATGATGATGTCGGGCCCCTAAGGGGGGTGGATTGTGACATCCCACATCACCCAGGGGAGTGATCCTTATATGTATATTCTCATCTCTACCTAGCACGAGGCCTTTTGGGAGCTCACTGGCTTCGGGTTCCGTAGGAACTCCGAAGTTAAGTGAGAAGGGGGCTAAAGCAATCCCATGATGGGTGACCCACTGGGAAGTTGCTCGTGAGTTCCCAAAAACAAAACCGTGAGGGAATGGTAAGCCCAAAGCAGACAATATCGTGCTACGGTGGTGAGTCGGGCCCGGGAAGTGATCTGCCCCGGGCGGGGATGTGACAATTTTGGTCACCACCGTAGCACGATATTGTCCGCTTTGGGCTTACCATTCCCTCACGGTTTTGTTTTTGGGAACTCATGAGCAACTTCCAAGTAGGTCACCCATCATGGGATTACTCTCACGCACTACTCGCTTAACTTCGGAGTTCCAATAGAACCCGAAACCAGTGAGCTCCCAAAAGGCCTCGTGTTAGGTAGAGATGAGAATATACATATAAGGATCACTCCCCTGGGCGATGTGGGATGTCACAATGCTCTGATACCAAATTGTCACATCTCGGCCTGGGGCGAATCATTTCCCGGGCCCGCTCCACCACCGTAGCACGATATTGTCCGCTTTGGGCTTACCATTCCCTCACGATTTTGTTTTTGGGAACTCACGAGCAACTTCCCAGTGGGTCACCCATCATGGGATTGCTCTAGCCCCCTTCTCGCTTAACTTCGGAGTTCTTACGGAACCCGAAGCCAGTGAGCTCTCAAAAGGCCTCGTGTTAGGTAGAGATGAGAATATACATATAAGGATCATCCCCCTGGGCGATGTGGGATGTCATAGTTGATTATTTAAACGTTGATAAATGTATTTATTCCTATTGATGACACATCATTTAATTTGTAAATTTAGTCTTCGTAGCATTACTTTTTGCATTCCTGCCCATAAGGCAAAACGAAAATGAGAATCCGAGGCATTATAATTAAACTTTTCTAACAATGTAGACCATAGAAGGGGTATGTTGCCATGCAATTCCAGTCCGAATTCTGAGAGTTTTATTAGTTTAAACTTATGTCTCAAAATTAAGTTTCTCTCTTTCGGTTTAATTTTTTTATATTTTTAGAAACACGTGTCCACACTGACTTCAGTTAAGTTTTTCTCTTTCGGTTGTATCCTTTTATCTTCAACATATATTATTGATTTTTTTCCAAAAGAAAGTAGGAAAGAGGATTGTTGTATACAGCTTAAAGAAAAAGGTTATGCGATTATTTAAGTGAAGAACGTACCCTAGCTAATTATTATGGATGTTTATGTGTTGGTTTGTCGTTTATTGCTCCACTTTTTTCTTTAAAAAAACTACGGGCGATCATTGTTAAACCCTCGTTTCCAGTTTGATATCTAAACATTGACCAAACAAAAATTTCGATAACTAAAATTCAAGACTGAAAGTTGTTAAAAATAAAGGAAAAGACCTTATAGGCTTACAGTGAGTGTCAACTATTACAAGTAACTCCAAGAAAAATATATTATTACAAAATAGTACATTAGTTGGTAAATCTTTTGATTGATAATTAATCTAACCCTACTCGATGTGAGAACGAAATAAAGGGGTTTTTCGATCGAACCAAGGTTTTTGTCCTCGCGTTTAATTTGAATCTTAAAGAAAAAAAGAGGAACCAAGTGTTTTTTTGTTCTCATTTGCTATATATGATTAAAGTGCCGACCATTATATATAGCAACTCATTGTCTTTTTGGACGGTTCATTTTGTGTCAATTATGATTGTAATTGAGTTGTATGCAACCATGCAAATGGCGGGGACAACTTAACATCTTTTTGGTTTCTAATCTTTAGCTTATATGTGTTTAGACGAGGGATTTTTAGAAATAATCGAGATATATCTTGGGTTTCATATCAAAATTCTCGACAATAAGAGGGACATGCAGTAGCGAAGGTAGGTTTTATATCTATCATGGTGAGTCACAAGCTTAAAAGTACATGATTTCGCTCTTAGTATATAGCTATACTCTATATGTTATAAACCAACAGAGGAAAAGAAGAACCCTAGACATCCTCCGGTGCATAAACAGCTTTGCCACTTAATTAATTATACAACTTATTAATTTTAATGTTTAGCGTTATACTCATATATGTTTTGATATACTATTGAGATATAACTAAGTTAAACAAAATATGTACAACGAGAAGGATATGAATCATCAATTAAAGTCGACTTTGGGATTTAAACAAATTATATTATATGATCTTTGACTACCCTGGTCCAAGATCTCACGGATGATAGTAATAACTAGTAAAACAAAGGTTATACTCTTTCTTACGAAGTTGGAAACACTTGGACTTGGTCATTCTAAAACTAGCTTACTTGTTACCTAGTAACGGTCATAAACTGCCAGAGTTGCAATCTTAATCCTCAATTTTTCTTTCGTGTTATCTTAACTCTAAAACTTGTCTATTTCTTGCTTAAATCATGTACCAGATTTGCCATGGATTCTGGGCATCTTCCACTTAAATATTTATACTCTCCTATATAGCCAGAAATTCATGTGTTTGGTACTAGTTGCTATATGCCACCAATAAGACTAATTAAGTTCTTACTTGCATGATGAAGATCATTAATCAAAGGCGGTAGTATTTTATTTCATTTCAAACCTTATCTGAAATCTGAGTTTCTTTCTCTGATGTAGACTCTTGTTCAAAGAAAGGGTTTAGACTGGAGTGTTAAACTTACCTATCGAACTAACATACTGTTCAATATGTAATTAACCGCATATATATATATATATATAGGAGAAATTAGGTTCTCGTCCTTTCTTTTACTATTCCGTTGATTAAAATCCTATTCTTTTTCAATTTTTGATCAAGGTCATTGGTTATTAATAACAACATTAATTATTTCAATAATAAAATATTTTTTTATTTCTAAATATATTCATTTAATGTTAAAAATGTTACAATTAGTATATTTATATTTATGACTAAATTTTTTATCATATATTTTTAGTTTTAGTTTGTACCCGTTTTTAATTTGTACCAATTTTCTTTTCAGTTTTAATTTGTACCCATATATTAATTTCTTTTTGTGCCCATATTTTTTAAAGTTTATTTGTATTTGTACCCATATATTTTTTTTATTTGTACTTTTTATTTTTGCTAAATGTACCCATGCTAATTATATGTACCTATTCATGTAAAACTTTTTATTTTGTTATATGTAAAATGTACCATTTTTTTTATATAATCAATTCAATTTTTTTTAATCCATTTTTAAACTTAATGGGTACATTCTGTTTTCTTTGATTTTAAAATGTATCCATGTCAAGTTTAATCGAAGAAATTTACTAATGTTATTAAGCCTAATATCTTTTTTTTTTTTTTTTTTTTGGTGATTTTGAAGAATGTACCCATGTTTGGATACAATAATTTTTTTGGTTAATTTTGATGAATGTACCCATGTTTATATATATATAAACACACGCAATAGTATATTTATATTTGTATACCACAAATTATGGTTTTTCATTTAAAATCTCATTTATATAAACAATTAAAATTTCTAATTTTTAATTTAAAAAATATAGTAATGTACATAGAAATAAATTATCACATTGATTTCAGGGACCTCGATCAAAAATTAAAAACTAACAAGGTTTTAATCAAAGAATATTAATAACTAAGGATCGCATCCAAAGTCTCCCATATATATATATATCTAATAATATATATACTCTGTCCAACACGTAAACACCAAATCAAGTTTAAGGGTGCGTATTTGATATGTATTTGAAACCCATGAATGATTAATATTGCGAAGTCAATTTGCTTTGTGGTGCATGAGATTTGATCTTGTGATAGTTGAGGTTGGATATTACGTGTGTTAGTCTGCTCTCATAACGTGAAGGAAGTTGATTTCAACCCAAAAATCAATTGACAATATGGATTGTAACTCGTGCAATGTCTTAATTACACGATATAAGATTCACTCTCATAATTTCAAACATCAAGCACCAGTCAGCTACTAATTATAAGCTAGATCAATATAGCTTTACGGATATTATCTTGTCCAATCTTTTTGCGTAATCCAAATCTGGAAAATGGCAACACATGAGATAGATTCGGTAATGAAAAGTTGAAAACATAATGAAGTTGGTTTCGAGGCAATGTTAAACAATTATTCATAATCCAAGTCCTTCTTGGGGAATATATATTCTGCATAAATCTTAGAAATTTGGATGAATCAAGATACTCTGACCAATTTTTAACGACAGATTTCTTAAGATATCCTTTTGGAAGGGTCATTATATGATATATAAACCACTAGCTACTTGATATTTTTGAAAGTCGATAAAATTATATGATTTTGAACTTCTGCAGCAGATCTTGCGGTTGAAAAATGCATGGCAGCTGAGAATCTCTATACGATGTCAAACTTTTTCACGAAGCTGAGGAAGCAAAAATAGGTCTTGCTTCCAGAAGCAATACGATTTTCTTTACAGCTGATGATGCATGTTTACAAGTTGACCATTACTATTATTATCATATCTTGTAATCTTGATCCGATTGCAACTTGGTGCCTAACCGTACTGTTTTCTTATTTCAAATTCTTAGGGCTAAAGGCTGCTGGAGTATCATTGAGCCTGTTGAGTTCCGGCACATGCCGAAAGTGATTGTTCGATGAACAGAAGGAGAGAGCTGTAGCTAGGTTTTATTGTTCTAGAAAACTTGTTTAATTTGTCAAAATAGTTTGGAACATGTCACACCAATATTACTTAATAAACAAGTTAACATGTTGCATGAGATTTGATATATATTCTGATGCAAACTTTGAGTTTTGCGGAAAAATTCTTTTGTAGAACCAATTTTTGTAATCAAAACTAACTTTTGGTTTCAACCGAAAGATATGATTGGGGTCTATCGAAAATGAAGGCATCTCGAGCAACCTTGTAAACTCAGAAACCCTAGAATTGCCAAGTTGTTGCGTCCAATATATTTGTTTGAAGAAAATTTGGAAAGGGTTCCTTTTCAAATTTGTTAAACCAAGTTAATTGGACCAATTGTTAAAGATGGATCTCCTAGGATATTTTTTTTCCCACTATCTGATGATTTTAAAGTCAATTAACATCTGATTTCGAATATTGCAGTGATCTCGCAGTTGAATATATGGCAGCTGCGAAAAGAAAACAGAGCTAATAAGGAGCAAAAACAGATTTTGCTTGCATAAGCAAATGGATTTTCTTTGTGGTTGATGATGCTTACAAGTTATTGTCTTCTTCTTTTGGATAGTAACTAGATGGCGGGATCTTTGACAATCAAAGGCTAGCTGTTTAGTTAGAGCAATACGAAAGTGATTGGTAGATAAAAAAAAGGCTGCTGTGACTTTTTTAAATGAATAACTGCTATAATCTACGGATATGTGCGTTTCAAACTTTCTTTGCGAGCGGGTGGCACATTTCCCTGAACAACTTGCTGCCGACTTAATAGACAATCGCATTGCAATATTAAGCATTGACCAAGATTGCAATATTTTTGAAGAAATAGGAACTGCAAATCACAAACTAACACATATTTTAAGTGACTGATAAAAAACAACAAAAAAAAGGTTAAAGAATGATATGTGACAAACTGTGATTTTGTTTGTGAGGAGGCTACGTCGTCCAAGTTATGTTAATCGCCTATTGGGTTGTGTCCAAATTATTTGGGCAGTTACGGCCCAACGAATCCAATTTTGTGAGAGAAAAATGATACCAACTTTGGCCCAGCAATCAACTTAACGCTCAATTAACGTTCTGGTCCAGAAGAAGAAGGGCTAGTTTCCTCCCTCCAAAATCCCAAAATCAAGAATGTTCTCCCTCCAAATTCTCAAATCTTGCAGATCACTCCAAAGCCACCCCCCGTTCATATCCTCATTGCTTTCTTCAGGTACTCTGTCTCAATGTTCACATTCACTTAATTACTGCCTCAATTCACTTTCCAATGATTCATTTGCAACGTGACTTGCAATCGTAACGTAGTTCACTATTTTATATAAGTTTGTTTGACATTTTTAATCTGCATATGCTTTGCGAGTTCACCCACTAACCTAATTTGTATTTTTTGCCTCTGATTAGATTACTGCTTTTACTGCAAATGTATCCATCAGTTGTTTTATATTGACTTTGTTACTGGATTTCATATTCGATCTCTAAGAGACAAAGACGTGAGATTAACGGTGATTGTATTTGTAGTATAGCTAATTTAAACTTAATGGTATTTTTCGCACATGTTGCACGTCACTAATTCATTCCCTTAGGCTAGTGAAACTGAATTGGTGGCATTCCGTTGTTGCACCAGTTGTTTTCGACTTGTCACGTACTTGATCGAGAACGCTGTTGAACTCGAAAAAATTGGTCTCCACCAAGATGTACATTTCTGGGACGTTCCCGCACAGAAGAGTATGGAAGAAAAGAAGAGGGAAGATGAGGAAAGAAATCGTGCTGCCCAGCAGCTCAAAGCAAAAGTGCCTTCAAGAATTCAATTTGTATACCTTCTCTAAGCAAATTGCTGCTGGTTTGGCTTTCTTGTGCTAAAGGCTTGACAATCAAGGTTGAGATAGCTAGTCAGTTTGTTGAAAACTTGTCTAATTGTCTAACCAACACAGTAGTGACTTGTTCAAAAGAAGACTATTGTATTTTACATTCTAAACGGTTATAATCTATTTTGAGGGGACTTTCGAGCTTAAGTGCGACAGGATAGGCACGCTATCTTGACCGACAACTTGCCAACAACTTTAATCTACAACAATTACTGTTTGTCCCATCTCAATATCGAGTCTATTCAATTTTAAAGCCTTTTAAATTCTAATATTTCAAATTTATTAATGAAATTGGGGTCCTTGTGCCAAGAACATGGCCATATAATTGAGAGTTTGCTTTTTTCACATGCCCTAAATGATGGCAATTTGTATGGTGCGGGTTTCAACTCTTGGTTTTAGATGTTTGTAAATTCTAGATAAATTAATGGAGCTCTGGTAATTCCCATAAGAACATTGGGTGAAACACCTGGTAATTGCTAATTACTGCGCCACATGCTGACGGGTCAACAGGCTCAATGATGGATATGACTAACTGTTAAGGATATCATTGCTGCAATTTGCAATGTAATAACATTCTTCTACTAATCATGATTATCAACTCAAAACAACTCAATTAGCATTGATCTTCGAAGTTTGAATTGCTTTTTCTATTTTCATTTCATCGGTGGTGGTTGATGTTAGAAAGTGATAATCCAATCCAAAAGGTTTGAGGTATTTCTATTTCAAAGTTTCAGAGTCAGTTCAAATCGACCATTGTTACTCCACAACTTTTTATTTTGAGTTTCAGAGACACCTTTTTTTATTTGCATTTTGAGGATTTGATTCAAGTATCCTAACTCAAGACGTCAGAATTTTCGATATGTTGAACTTAATTATTTGTGCAAGGCAATGGATATGGGTTTTTGTACAAAACCCGTAATGCAAGTATTACTAAAACCATTTAATACGAGAAAGATTTAACTTCATCAGGTTTTCGATATGGGATCATGATTCAACATTCTACTACGTTTTAGAGAATAATTCTTTAATTTCATTCAATTGTATGATTTAATTTATAGAGTTATCTTATGAAACAATTCCAGCAGCTATACAATTATTTATTATGTAAACTCCATTCATTAGGATCCAACCGACTATGCTCTTCCAAAACATGTAAATCCACTACTTCTGTTAATTCTAAATAAAGAATGAATAAAAACAGTGCTGCAAATGCTCACTTTTTACCTAATCCTCAATCAAAACCACTATAAACATGTCATCTGTATTCAAATGTGTGTATGGAACTCTCTGCAGGGAGAAAAAAGAGTTGAACCTTTTTGAACTGGGAGAACCAAGGTTTCATTAAAATATTACTGAATTTGCAGACCCAACATAACCAATCCTAAAGTTCATGGTTAATTCCTAACAGTAGAGGCCAATGCAGGAAATCATGCGTCCACATGGCTTTTAAATTTTTGGAGACAGTTTTGTCAGTAAGTTTTGAGTGTCAACACCATTACGTGGATTACTCATTCGCTCATATTATAATATGTGCATGATTTTATGAAGAAAATTGAGGTTTTATTATAAAATTAATTGGTAATATGAGAAGTAGTCCAACTTCTTATAATAAGTCCATGCAAGGTCCCTCCTCCCATCAATGTGAAACTCATTCTCAACACGCCCCCTCACGTGTGGCGAATTTTCGAGTTTAACACGTGGACAACACAACGGGGTGACATGGAGCACATGTGGCCGTTTTGCTTCACACATTAGACAACTTGCTCTGATACCATGACAAAAGTTGAGGTTTCACCATAAAACCAAATGGCAATATGAGAAGTAGCCCAATATCTTATAAGCTCATGCGAGATCCCTCATTCCATTAATGTGAAACTCATTCTCAACATTTTTAACACTAAAATATAAATTAAGCGACAATCTGTTTCATAACATGAAAATTAAATTTCTCTTTCAGTAAATGTTAAAAAACATGAGAGATTATTATTATAAAAGTTACAACTGAGGATGTATGCTCTCTCTCCATCTAACTTGACATGTCATAAAACGAGAGATAGAGAAAAGGCCATATCACTGGTTATGAATACCCTATGAATTTATGCCATATATATATATATATATATATATGTCCTGGAGTCGACTCCCAATCTATACGAGCATGGCAGGTTTTAAGTGGGTTTCCGATGAGTGAGATAGAAAAAGAATATATCACGGATTATATGTAATATTTCATTTCATCTTAAACAGTTAGCTCTTGCCAAGTCGGCTGAAGTTCCAAATGATACCCTATGATTGCTGGAATTGGCCCCAATCTATACGTGCATGGCAGTTTATTCCAAGTGGGTTCCCTGACTTCATCAGCCATCCAAGAATATATAGAGTCCAAAAAAATGAATACCACGTCATATATGTAAAAAAAATTAAACGTTATGCACAATAAATCTCTAGTCTAAATATAGTTACATCTTTTTTCAAGTTGGCTGAAGTTCCGAAAGGATACCCTATGATTTCATGCAACATGATGCGCTGGAGTTGGCCCCAATCTATGTGTGCTTGGCAGGGTTCCAAGTGGGTTCTCTGACTCCTTCAGTCATCAAAGAAGATGGGGTAGCTGGGGTCTGTGGTTTAGTTGTAGAAGATAGAGTTCATGGCCCCTTTTGTTTTTTTTGCATTTTTTTATAAAAAGTTCTTTTATGTTTCAAAATATTTTATATTACTAAATTTATAGCTGTTAAATAAAAAAATCCTTTTATTTTTCGAATAGTATTACGTGGGTTAGCGAGTATTACAACTACTTAAATAAATTTTTCAATGTGTTAGGAACACGGTCCAATACATCAATTGTTATAATACAATTTTTTTTAAGTTTCCAACAAATTGTATTATTATACTTAGTGTACTGGACCGTGTTCTCTATATATTGAAAAATCTCTCCACCAGTTGAGGGTGGTGAGTAAAAATACAACTGATGACAAAAATTTATCACCACAATGAATTAGGCAAACAAAGTAGATAAAATTTTATATATAGTCATCTACAACAACTACCATTATCTATTGGTTTTGTCATCTTCCTCCAAAAAAAATATTTACTATAGAAAGAGATGTTCGACCCCATTTGCCCGCTCATAGTATGGTAGATAACATTGTTTACTTTAAGATAGTAAGCAAAATTTACAAACTTAATTATCTATACCATTAAAATTAACTTTTGCCTATATAATTCTTCAAAATAAATTTGCTTACTCAAATAACTTACCCTTAGCTAACTGTCAAAAATCTCGCGGTATATACTTAAAAATCAAATTTTTTTTATTTTTTATTTTTTTTTATGCCCTAGAATGTAGACAAACAAAAACAGAATAAAAAGGCATGATTAGGCACAGAATTTGGTGACATGAAAAACATATTTGGGCCATGTGGGTTGGAACTTGTAAGGACATGACACATGGGACATCATACTATTTCTGAGAAAAATAAAAGAATCCAACCAATCACTGCAAGGGTATGAGTCCTCCCGCTTTAGGGTTTGTACTTTATTATTCCCTTCTCTGATTATAACCTAATTTTTTATCATGCATTTGACTGTTTGTTTTGATCACTAAATTGACCCGCTTGTTGTCCTAATTAAGTTTGAAACCCTAATTCCCCTTTCAATACTGTCATCATTCCTTTGTCGTGGCCCACTTGGATCACATGCATAGTGTTTGCATATTGCAGTGCCTCAGTGACAATTGCCTCTAACCATGTCATCGTATCATCTTAACTATGCTAAAACCCTATGCATCTTCTTAATCATGATTGTACAATTTGGGCCGTTTGATCAGAAAAATTCTTATTTATTTTAGTTGTCATGGGTAGGAGAAGATTGTCACTGTAGCAACATTACAAATTAATGAAAGAAAACTAAACATTTAGCATCAATATAAAGCTTTGGAATGCCGTTATAATAATATTCGTATTGTATATATGTTTCTTCTAACATAAAATAAAATTTGTATATGATTTTCTGATTATGACAACTATTATATTAAATCAAAATACAGGAATCTCTATGATGATGCGGTTGGCTCTCACACACAAATTTTCTCCTTCAATCATTTATCCACGTCGACATCGTGGGAAAGATATGTACTGTCTTACTACAGTCCTACTCTCGAGTCTCCACATGTATAAATACAAAGGTAGCTGGTGTTGAAATCTTCCAAGGAAAGGTAGCTAAGAAAAAGAGGAAAAACCAACCTAAATATACCTCCAAAAACTCAGTATATAGTTTCACCTCTCTTACTTTGTAGGCCTCAAATCATCTCACATAAGTGTGTCAATGGTTCCAGTTAGCAGTCGAAGTTCTAAGAAAGAAGTAAACAGAGGCTCCTGGACGGCAGAGGAGGACCAAAAACTTGCTCAAGTTATAGAAATCCACGGTCCGAGGCGTTGGAAGTCCATTGCAACTAAAGCAGGTTTTCGCATATTTAACGCTCATTTGATAACCATTTCATGTTTAATTTTTCTTATAGGCGTAGAAGGCTTAAAATGTCATTTTTTTTTTTGCAGGTCTTAGGCGATGTGGGAAGAGCTGCAGGTTAAGATGGATGAACTATCTTAGACCTAATATTAAGAGAGGCAATATTTCAGACCAAGAAGAAGACTTAATTCTTAGGCTTCATAAGCTTCTGGGAAACAGGTAAGAGTGCGGCGCATTGCCCTGACTAGCGGACTTAACTTACATTTACAATGTTCTTGTGTTTGTTAAACATTTAGTTACAGTTTTACTTGGCTTGCTTATGAATATAGGTGGTCGTTGATTGCCGGAAGACTACCTGGTCGAACAGATAACGAGATCAAGAACTACTGGAACTCTCATTTGAGCAAAAAGATGAAGCAAAACAGAGCAGTTTCAAAGACAGTGCAAGGGTCCACAGAGCAAAAGAATATCAAAGCAATGGACGTGAATGCTTTAACAATTGAAAGACAAGACGCCTTCAAACATGAGGAGAACTTCAACTGCGGTTTCAATGGCGACGAATTCTTCAACTGCTCGAGCAGCGAACAAGGGCCTCTGAATTTGGAGTGGATGAATAGATTCCTTGAAATGGATGAGAGTTGGTTTACTTTGCATGACATTTGAGCAATGTTTTTATTTTATTTATTATTTTATTTGAGAATTGTTATTAGTACTTCAAAAATCTCATTCTACACTCCAAACTTTCTATATTTGAAAACAAAAATACACTTGTGAGAAGTGTAGAATGAGATTTTTGAAGTGCCAGTAATACTTCCCTTTTATTTTCTGTGTTCATGATAGTTGTTAGGGATGCATTTGTGAGGCCCTTTTTGCTAATTTTAGGAAAATCCCACTTCATGTTTGATCCTTTTGTATGTATTTTCAATTGAGGTTTATTTTCCTTGAATTAACAAATCATGTTTCGGTGTTACAATCCTTTATATATTATGCAGATATTTTAGCATTTTTTCGTCTGTGTGAGTGATTGAATCTAAGAAATCTTTTAGAGAAGAAAGTGGTTGATTTATCGAGTTCGGTCAGATTTATTCTTTTAATTTTATTGGGTTGCAAAACCAGAACTCAAGATAGGTTTTTGGAAACAGTGAAATAACTTTCACTGTTTCAAACATCTTGAAAGGTGATAAGATGAGTAAAAGCTGCATAAAATGTCGGCTACATCTTCCTTGCAGAAATTCTTGGATACAGCTGCGATTACCACATCACTCGTATGGTCAAGACACACAAGAGCCAAAGGTTACACTTCTTGTGTTAGTCTTGAATGAACGGATGACATGACATGAGCTGCTCTACAAAGGATCTTTCATCACACTGAGACTTGCTATAAATTCATATCATAGACCTTATTCACATTATTTAATTGATCAATCCGGTAAAAGAGAAGTGACTTTCGTGCTTTTAATTTCTTTCATACACTTCTTCCAGAGACTTAAAATTTAAAAAATCAAAAGGGAATTAAAGGAGAAAAACAATGAAATGAGTGCAGAGTAAGAAAATAAGGTCACAATCACGATAACTAACATAATTTTAGACTTAATTTGAAACTAGTTTTATTATAAGAAATCGCAGCGATTTTGAATATTTTACAATCATTTTTGCATACTAACATAATTTTAGACTTAATTTGAAACTAGTTTTATTATAAGAAATCACAGCGATTTTGAATATTTTACAATCATTTTTGCATACGATATTAAATATTAAATATTTTACAATCGGCACTCAGTTAAATATTTTAACCATCTACACTCGATATTAAATATTTTACAATCTTTTGTGCACTCAAATTACTTGAAGATTCAACGTTTAGTCGAATCTACTTATTGGGCAACAATTTCAGCATCTTATATCCTGTGCAGCATGATTGGGGCTCCATGTTTTGGCTTAACGGAAATCGAGATAACAGGAGCATGAGTGTAAGAAGGTGAGAGCTCAAGTGAAAAATGCTGAAGAATCATCGCCAGAGCTACCTTTCCTTCTAACATAGCAAAAGTTTGCCCTAGACATAATCTAGGCCCCCACCCAAATGAGAAAAATACAGTTTGATCCTTGGATGCCTTCACAACTCCTTCGGAGAATCTTTCTGGGTTGAACTCCTCAACATCTTCACCCCAATATTTTGGATCGTGATGTAGAAAAAGAATCGGAAACACGAAATCAACCCCAGCTGGGATGGAAAGGCCTCCTACATTTGTTTTCTGGTGGGTGTGCCTAAATAGAAGAACTAGAGATGGATATAGCCTCAAAACTTCGGTCAATATCATCGACACCTGCAAAAAAAATAAAAATATGAGTAACGAAGTAAGACATTTATTGAGCACATTGTGAATCGCCTTTGTAAGAGATATGAGTTGCAAATAATTAGTAAATGTAGCATTACTCGTGCAGAGAAAACTTACGATTTTGAGATGTTTTATGCCATCTAAATCAGGTGTTTTCTTTCCAAACACACGGAGGACTTCTTCTCTTGCCTTTTCTTGCCAGTTTGGATGCATGCATAATAGAATCATCGTCCAAGTCAACAAGGTGGCTATGCTTTCTTGGCCAGCAAAATAGAATGATTTGCATTCCTCTATGACATCATCAATTGTCATGCTATTTTCCTCTTGTGCTTTGCATTGTAACAGTAAACCCAACAAATCATTATTTGCACCCACTTCACCATTTTCCATGGCTTGCTCTTTCTTCCTGATTGTAGCTCTTAATATTGCTTTGATTTCATTGTCCACCTTATACCTCAACCTGTTCTTTTTGGTGGGTATGAATCTGCACAGAGAACAGAAAACTAGCTGCCTTATAACAAAATCCACATCCGCTCTTCTTTACTAAACACAAAAACAAAGCGAAAGAAAAATAAAACACTACTAAAGATACCATCCATAAACCCCAAACTATGTTTGATGTTTGACATAAAAACTTAAAATTGCTTTGAGGTTGTACAAGTATTTTCTAGAGAATCATTTGTACGTCCTTATTCAGAAATCACCTTCAAGTGTCTTTTTTGAGAAAGCACTTGACCTCTTGATAAAAATTTCTGCATATTTATAATAAAAACATTACTAGCAAAAATGTCAATCAAACCTGAAACCTGGGAAATAGAAACCATAATAGGCTTCACGCGATAAAGCGGCTTGCTTTTTCTGAAGCTCAAATAGCTTCCCATCTTCAAAGCTGCTTCCAAAGGCCGTTAGAGCTATAACTTCACTAATCAATTTTTGAAATTCTGGTGCCACATCTACTTCCCTTGATCCTTCAACACCAATTAATTTTTCCCATCGATCAATCATGTCAGAACAACCGGTTACAAATGAAGCCTCCATACCCTGTCACAGTTTCTATAACAATCAGAATGTAGAAATAAAATTTCACATATGACTTTATAAGGGCAGTTTCTTAACATTTTTAGCTTTCATTTTTCAAAAACAAAAAACTTAACTTTAATAAAAATAAAAAAAATGAAAAACAACATAATTATGCTTTAGATTTTACCATTAATTTCTCAAGGTGGAAAGCAGGATTGACGATCCTTCTGCGTTTGGTCCATTGCTCTCCTTCCAAGGTTGCGACGCCCAATTGCAGAAGTTTCACAAGTGGATTCAGTGGTGGCATTATGAAATGTCCATTTTTGTTTATTAATATATCCTTGATTAGCTCTGGGTCTGTTACTATCAGCCTTGGCCTTGTTTCCATCCACCCCAAACTCACTTTTCCTAAACCAATTAAAATATATGGGAT
Source organism: Pyrus communis (assembly GCF_041283825.1). NCBI lineage: Eukaryota > Viridiplantae > Streptophyta > Magnoliopsida > Rosales > Rosaceae > Pyrus > Pyrus communis. Next base: position 40,197,450 of record NC_142579.1, on the reverse strand, counting down.
CACACAGTATGTATAAAGTTTGTTTGGAAAGTGAGTTTCACGAAACACTTTCCAGGGGTTTTTTTTTTTTTTTTAACAAACGATAGTATCTATAATAATGAGGGGTGAGGAAGTGAGCTAAGTCTTACAATGAGTTTGCCTTAATAATGTAATTTAACTGCATTTTAAGTTACAAGAAAAAAAAACTTACGATCATAAGCATAAATTTTCACGAATTACCATATTTTTGAATCATTTGATGAAAATATGGGAGGACACGTGGAGCAATCTGGTGGTTGAGTGACATGGGTTTGGACCATGCTTCTCTGCTGGACGTGCTCATCTCTTTCATGTCATCATGGAAAAGCTTGTAAGATCTGCCTCTGATGCCTTGCTTTCTCAACTGATTCTCTAAGCTTCTGGGTCTTACCCAATAGACATGAACAACTCTCAGAACCAAATACAGAATTACAGAAACCAAAGAAAATACCAACATTTTGATCAATAAGAAGTAACCTTCCATCTTTGTTTTCCCGCTATTGCTAGCTGGTTGAAGGAACTGAAACCAACTTGTGATGAATTTATAGGTCCAGCACAAGTGGTACTAAAAAATTTATAGGTCCAGCACAACTTGTGATGAATTTATTGGCTGAATTGCATTGATAATCCCTTGACGTTAGATTACGTATTAATTATAGTCCCTTAATGTGACACACCCCGACCGAAATCAAGGCGTGCTGCCCGTCACCCGAGTCTAACCTGAAAGCAGCTCAGGATCGACAAAAGAGTCTAGCAAACAAGTATGCCACTGATCGGGTGTGTCATAATGTGTCCTTAATTCAAATTAATTAATATGTATATCGAATGCCTCCCATTAGAGATTTGAATTTATTAACATACACATTTGAATTTATTTTTTGACCCAAAAAAGTCTTTTTATTTTATTAAATTTACTTAACATTCTTCAAATTGGAAAACTCAATTAATGTATCTAAATCTATGTGCCGATATGTATTATATTAAATTAATGTACTTAAATGCTTGTATTGAAATATATGCACCAAAATGTATTAATTGAATTAATGCACCTAAATGTATGTACTGAAATGGATATAATATAATATATTAAATGAATTAATGTACCTAAATAAAGAAGACAAAGTAGATCGAAATATAATTAATAAATTAAAATTAGAAGAAAAAAAAAGTGAAATAATTAAAACATCAATATATAATTAATAAATAAGGTGATTAATGTATCAAGGGACTAAAATTAGATTTTGATCTTACTTATGTTTTTAGTCTACAACTCATCTTTGCTAAGGATTAGAATGAAGATTCATATTTTTTATTCATTAATACAAATTTTAAACATAAATTTTAAATTATAATAAATGCTTTAAACCAATAAAAAGCACTATTAATCAATAATCACTTTTAATAAATGTTTAAATCAATAAAAATTAATATAAAGCATTTAACAATTAATTAAAAATTATTAGAAGCTAGGATCAAATTTGACAGCAACCCTCCTTAATTGCTGCCAATCCATATTATGTCACATAAGAATTGACATTTCGGTTGAAAAACACTTATTTTGTCTTTTTTTTACAATTATTGATGATGTGAATTTTTTGAAATGTAAGACAATAAAACTACAAAGGCCAGAATGCAAAACTAGGTAAACGAAAGTGAAAATTCAAACAAGCAGCAAGACTATTGTTGCAATTTGGCCCCCTCATATATTGCCATATTGGTACAGAATGTCAGAATAATCCACTTGGTTTTTCTTTTGAGAATTGTTATTAGCATTTCAAAAATCTCAATATACACTCCTCACAAGTGTATTTTTCTTTATAATTATAGAAAGTTTAGATTGTCAAATAAGATTTTTGGAATGCTAATAACAATTTCCTTTCTTTTTTATTATTTTTTACCCACCTTGTGCGGATATATAATATATATGCATGTATTTAGTATTAAACTGACCGACAGCAACAATAATTATGTAACAACAAAAAAAATAACTTTGTTATTAACGTAAACAATCATATCCTCCCATCTTGCTTTGTAAATATAACATATATATGAAGTCAACTTAAATGTTTCTTTCAGACGAAAAAAGAAAACTATATTGTTTCACAATTTGAATCATAGCATCATGTAAAATAACATAATGTCAAGCTCACTTTAGAAACTAGTCTTATTATAAGTATAAAGATGTGACAACTTCACCGTAGTAGCTGCTTTATAAAATGTTGAGATATTGAGTCACCTTAAATCGCTTATGTCAGGCACGGACCCATGCACATGATAATTTGGGTTATAATATGAGATTTTTATTTTATTATTTTTAAAATTAGCAAACATAGCCTTTTAAGTTATAAGAACATCTTCACCAGTTAATGGAAGGCAATGACAATTGGAGAGTGAGGGCAACGAAATTGCTCTCACCATTTACTCTATACAATAATTATCTTTGTGCAAGTCCACCCATTTGGAAGGAGGAAGGGTAAGGGTAAGGGCAATGACGATTACTATTCACGAACATATTTTTTTAATGTTTTCTTCATCTTAACGCCACGTATCATTATTGTCATAGATTTTTGAGTAATTTTAATTGTTTAATTTGTAAGTGTTTTGAATTTTGTAAGATTTTTAAAGTGTGAACGTTGTGAGTTTTTAAATATTTTAAACTTGTTTTGGTAATTTCAATGAACTTTTTTCAATTTTTAGAGTTGGATATTCCTAACCGTTGAATTGGACAATTTTTCGAAATCAAAGGCTCACAAAGGGCTACGTGGGCGGGGGAAGTGGCAGGTGCTATAACGTGGGGAGTTGCAAACGGTTCGCGGAAGTAGCAGCTGCTTTGACGTGGAGAGTGGCAAATAGCTGCTGGGCTTCATGTTGTTTTGTAGTTTGGGGGGGGGGGGGGCGGGGGGGGGGGGTGGCGCTGTCTGCTGGGCTTCAACTCGGGCGCAAGCCCTTGCAATTGTAGAAGGGGCAACTGCAAAATTGGCAATTGCCTCTCATTTTGTGGATTGCTGGAGGAGTTTTTTTTGAGGTGAAGGGTAACTTAACCCAATTGCCCTTGCATTTGGTTGCTGGTGTAGATGCTTTAAGAGCTCAGCCATGTGTAATAGCCCAGCCAAACAATAGAAAAGAGCTTGTCTCACCCTAACCAATTCTAAATCTTAAATCTGTATAGTACTAGATGCATTTTGAGGGTAAGGTTTATTTTGTCCCTTCCCGACTAGGTATATTTATTTTCTTTATCAATAAAATTCAATACTATTGTCAAGGGTTTTTTTTTCATTGTACCTAAGGTAAATTTAGCCCAGATGACTTTGAAATTTTGAACCAATCCCTGCATGCTGCCATTGTCATTTAGGTAAAACTATATTGAAGCATGTGAAAAATCACATTTACATGAAGGATCCAACCTTGTAATTTACGTAAGGAAGTCTTATTTATAGGGAACCAGTTTCAGCATCTTAAATTCTGTGAAGTGTAACTGTGGCTCCATGTTGTGGCTGAAGGGTAATGCCCATAACAGGAGCATGAGTGTAAGAAGGTGAGAGCTCAAAAGAAAAATGCTGAAGAATCATAGCTAGAGCCATCTTTGCTTCTATCACAGCAAAAGTTTGCCCTATGCATATTCTAGGGCCCCAACCAAATGGGTAGAATACAACTTGATCCTTTGGTTCCTTTACAACTCCTTCAGCAAATCTCTCGGGGTTGAACTCCTCAACGTCTTCACCCCAACATTTTTTATCATGGTGAAGAAACATAGTCAGCAGCACAAATTCAACCCCAGCTGGGATGGAAATGCCTCCAACATTGGTTTTGATTTGGGTGTGCCTGTATAGAGCAGACACAGGTGAATATAACCTTAGAACTTCCTTTAGTATCATCGACACCTACACACACACAAAAAACCCGATTAACGAATTAGGGTTTAAATTGATGTTCACATTCATTAATCACATTGTTAACCACATGTGTTATATTAAAGATGAAGACTTATTTTCTACATTATAATAACTAATAAGTAGTTGTGGCACATGTAACATTAAGCAGGAAACGACTTACAATCTTAAGGTGATTTAGAGCATCTAAATCAGGTGTGTTCTTTCCACACACACGTAAGACTTCTTCTCTTGCTTTTTCTTGCCAGTTTGGATGCATAGATAAGACAATCATAGCCCAAGTCAGCCAGTTGGCTGTGGTTTCTTGGCCAGCAAAGTAGAATAGCTTGCACTCCTCTATGACATCCTCAATTGTCATGCTTGTTTGCTCTTGTTCTTTGCATTGTAATAGTAAGCCCAGCAAATCATTTGCACCCTCTTCACCATTTTCCATGGCTGCTTTCTCTTTCTTGCTGATCATACCCCTTAATATTGCTTTGATTTCGTTATCCAAGTTGTACCTCATCCTGTTCTTTTTAGTGGGTATGAATCTGTGCCGAGAGAGAACTAACTAGGTTAACAAATGTTCATGAAATTTGAAGACATGCTCTAACAAAGCAAGAACGGAATGCTGCTAACCTAAATAGTCATGTGCAAATAAAAACTACATAATAAAGTATTGTACCTTTTGCCTGGAAAATAGAAATCATAGTAGGCTTCAAGCACTAGAACAGCTTGCTTTTTTTGAAGCTCAAATATTTTCTTCCCCTCTTCGTAGTTGCTTCCAAAGGCTGTTCTAGCTATAACATCACCAGCAAGGTTTTGAAATTCAGGAGCTACATCTAGTTCACATCTTCCTTCATGTCCAACTAAACTTTCCCACCGATTGATCAGACCAAAACAACAGGTTACAAATGCAGGTACCATTCCCTGTATTTTATTTATTTATTTATTTTTATCCAGCAACCAGAAAGTAGAAGTTAATCGATTAAGTAGCATAGGTCTCTGACGACTATAATTTGCAGCGAAAGAGGAAGGACTCTTTGCATATAAGTAGCCAATCAGTGATGTAAGATTTTGACCTTTAATTTCTCAAGGTGGAAAGCAGGTTTGATGAGCCTTCTGCGTTTGGCCCATTGCTCTCCTTCCAAGGTTGAGATGCCCATTTGTAGAAGATTGACAAGTGGGTTCAGTGGTGGCTTTGTAATCTGCCCATTCTTTTCGGCTAATATCAACTTGATCAGCTCTGGGTCAGCTATAATCAGCCTCGGCCTTGTTTCAATCCACCCCAAACTCACTTTTCCTAAAACAAAATTGAAATGTCATTGAACAGTGCATAAGTAGAATTTAGAGAAAAATACTTGCAATTTACATGTAATGACTAGTCACTTATTTTGCAACGAATAACAGTTTGGCACGTGTAAGGACTTTTGTTTTTGTGATTTTTGATGGGTTACATTAAGTTAGAATTTGATTTGCATATAAATAGAAATGACTTTTCACATGTAAGAATCGTAGCAAAATTCAAATCTAAAAATGAGTTACTATTGGCTCTACAGAAAGTCACTAAATACATTCCTCTCTTACAAAAAAATAAAATAAATGAGGAGTGCAAAATGACTCGTCCGATAGTTTAAATTAGAATTGTGCATGAAAATCTCAAATTGGTATGGGCAAAACATGCACATATTATTGTTTATACCATAATTCTGCACCATTTGATGAAAAAATGGGAAGATACGTGGAGCAATCTGGTGGTTGAGGGACATGGGTTTGGCGCATGCTTCCTTGCTGGACATGCTGATCTCTTTCATGTCATCCTGGAAAAGCCTGTAAGTTTTGCCTCTGATCCCTTGCTTTCTCAACTGCTTCTCCAAGCTTTTGGGTCTAAACCAGTAGACATGAACAACTCTCAGAACAGAAACGAGAATTACAGAAACCAAAGAAATTACCAACGTTTTGATAAAAATAAGATAATCTTCCATCTTTTTAGTTTTTGTTTTGCTAATTGCTGCCGTGAAAGTAAAGCTAGTTGAAGGAACTGAGACAAAGTAGTGAAGAATTTATAGATCCATCCAGGCATGCAAGTTTGTGTGGTGCTCGAGAACTCACAGGCCCACGTTTTTCTGTACAAAAAGTCAGAAATATCCATGCAGGTATTCGTTTTCAACATTGATGCCCCCACCATTTTATGGAATCATCAATCATGGACAATATTTGTATTAGAGTCGATTTTCTCATTTTTCTTGACGACCAAGTTTCAACGAATAACAAAAGTTCTTTCGTTTTCAATAGGTGACCCACGTCAGAAAATTAAAGCCGACTTCGAAGACAAGTATTTGAGACACAAGGTTGGGGAATTATATTTCTTTTCGGTCAAGTATGCTTGGCGCCCAAGTTGTGTTAACCTTATTTATATGAGTTCTTTGTAATAGCTTAGGTCATTGATGAATTAATGAAATTGAGTTAGATTTCTCTTCTTTTCCTTTTTTTTCGGTATTCTTGCAGAACCAACGGATTTATGGATGCTCACATTTTGGCATTCTCCTTCTGATAATCAACAAGATCGAGGAAGGTTGTGCTCGCTTTGATCTAAATATAGTTTCACCCGCTACGTGCTGCATCACTCCCCTTTTTCAATTAATTTGGATGCATACCCATTAATGCAGTTGAAGCTTCGACTTTCTGCCTAGTGGCATTACATAATCTTTGTTGCTTCAAGTTTTGACCTGCCCCTTTAAACTTCTTGATATAAGCAGTATTGAGGAAATGAAAATTTAAACACACGATTTTTCAAATGTAAAGAATAAAAGTTCTTAATTACTACGCTGCAAGTACTCTCTTAAACCTATATTTTAACTTGAAATAAAGATGAAGATAGAAGAATGATGAACGACCATGCAATGTGCTTTTTTTTTATAGAGTTGATTTTTAAACACATGTTTTAGTCTCTTGTATACTCTTCTTTATTCTTAGTTATTGAATTAAATAAATTAAATAAAAAATAACGAACATGATGAAACATGAGTGTGTAACATAAGAGAAGTAGGATGTATTTTATTTTTGGGTTTTTATCACCAATAGTCCCTGAAATTGACCCTCACCATCAAGATAGTATCTGAACTAAAAAATCAATCAATGTAGTCCCTGAAAATAGGTATTGCAAATCTATGTGATCATTCCGTCACAATTTTGTTAAATACTCCGTTAAGTGATGATACGACACATAAATAGGCCCCACAAGATTTACGAGTTTTTATTACAAATGGTCCCTGAAATTGAAAATCAATCAATGTAGTCCTTGAAAATAGGTATCGCAAATCAAAAAGATCCTTCCACCACAATTTTGTAAAGAAAATTTGTTATGTCCTGAAGTGGGTTAATAATGTTGGGGGACTCTTAGGTCGAGGCGGACTTGGGCTTTGAAAACGTCCTATTGTCTCCTTTAGTGCAGATTCGCAACAAGTCCCGGGATAGCACGAAAAAGATAGCTTGTCTTAGGAAATACCCCGGTAACATCAACGGCTCGAAGATAGCGTGAAAGATCAAGATAATGACTTACTCAAGTGAAGCGTGGTGTGGAAGCTAAAAGATTATCAGATTACATGAAAGAGAAGGGATTTGCATGGTTGCATGGCATTCTTTGCTGGATAATCTGGATTTTTCTAAGGTGATAGTAAGGTTTTTAATGATTGGGATGTTTGATGCAAAGCTATGGAAATTACTAAGGTTTCATGGATGGTGATGCTTGGGGTTTGGTGTATGCTTTTGGGCTAAATGGAACTTTCTGGGCTTCTTCCTAGGTGGTTCTCTCTCACTACGTTTTCTCTGTGTCCTTCTCTTTGTTAATTTGAATCCCCTTCTAATGGCTTATCTCTCTCCTTATGTAAGTGAAGGTTTCTTCTCTAGGTTTCAAGGGAATATCCCTTTGTGATTTGGTCTTCCCCTTATTTCTTGCTAGTTATCCTATTATTCCCCTTTTGGTGTAAACTAGTAGCACTGTTGAGACCTACATATTGCTTATTCTCAAGGCACGACTTTCTCATAACGCTAAATCTGGTAGCGCGCTTCATGGCTTTTGCACGTTGGCTGTCTGTGCAGGCTAGGAAGGGAAAAAAGGGTTTATGTAACATCCCACATCGACCAACGAAAAAAGGGGTGATGTGTCTTATATGTACATGCCCACCTCCATATAGCATGAGGCCTTTTGGGGACTCACTGGCTTTGGATTCCATCAAAACTTCGAAGTTAAGCGAGTTTGGGCGAGAGTAATCCTAGGATGGGTGACCCACTGGGAAGTTCTCGTGTGAGTTACTAGAAACAAAACTGTGAGAGCGTGGCCCAAAACGAACAATATCGTGCTATGGCGAAGCTGGTCTGGGATATGACAGAATGGTATCAGAATCACTCTATCGTGTGGTGCGAGTGTGCCATCGAGGACGTTGATGGTGGATTGTAACATCCTACATTGACCAACGGAGAGGGGATGATAGGTCTTATATGTACATGTCCATCTCTATATAGCACGAGGCCTTTTAGGGACTCACTAGCTTTGGATTTCATCGGAACTCCGAAGCTTAACGAGTTTGGGTGAAAACAATTCTAGGATGGGTGACCTACTAGGAAGTTCTCATGTGAGTTCCCAAAAACAAAACCGTGAAAGTGTGGCCCAAAGTGAACAATATCGTGCTACAGCAATGCCGATTTGGGATGTGACAGTTGCATTTAATGCAATAATCTAGTTTAATCCTAACTAAAGGGGTTGGCTTGCTAGGGAAATGGATAAACTAGGCTAGTTCTCTTTCAATGATGCCTGCATGAAATACAAAAGGTATGGGCTTGGATCTTTAGGCTCCCAAGCAGCCCAAAGTCTTCCATGACCTCAATTCCACGTAAGCCCGATAACTTTCCGTAACCATCTACACCACAATCCACTTGGCAAGCCCTGAATATGTGACTTGGGCTTAGCATGATTTGTGGCCAATGAAGCATGCCGTGATGAATGAACATGAGCATGGTGTGTCATGGCATGTTTGTAAATATATTCCTCGTCGATGACGTGTCTTGACGTATGTTTGGGCTTGAATGTAGGTTTTGCATGACAATTGGGCATTGAGACTTGGTTGTGTTGGTGTGTGACATTTTTGGGCCCCAATAAATAATTAATTTAAAAAGTTGTCTAAGTACCTTTTTGTACAATGGATTTTTTTTTTCTTATAGTAAGGCCTAATCCAAAAAAATATCCCTTTCATAAATTCTCAAAGGCACAAGGCTTAACCAATACCTAAAAGGGAGTGTGGAAATAGTTTTCAACCATGGATGCACCTCGGTTATAACCTCATTATCTCAAGCTCTCCAAGATTAAAGTTGTGAGGATGTTGATCGCCTAAATGTTAACGATGATGTTCCATAAGTTGTTGCTAATGGGCCAAGCCGCCATCAAAGGTGATCTCGATCCAAGTTCAATTCGGTGAAGGGTGTCGAAGTGTGTAAAGATGAGTGTATTGAGATTTTTTTTAGAGAATAGAAAGCGAATGAGGTAGAGAAATGTGGACTGGCATCAGAGGTGATTGCAGGACTGGGTTTTTGGGTTGACAATTTTTTTATTAACTATTAAGTTATTAAGCTTATTTATAATTTTTTTTAAAATTTAATTAGACTTGTGTGACCCATTTATGTGTCACATCAGCATATAACAAAATTTTTGACATAATTATGACGGAATGACTACATCGATTTAAGACACTTACTTGAGGCACTACATTGATTAATATTTAATTTCAGGGACCATTTTGATGTTGTGAGTCAATTTCAAGGACCATTTTGATATCGTAGGTCAATTTCAAATATCATTTGTAATAAAAAAAAATAAAAAATAAAAAAAAAACTTTTATTTTTTATTCTTTCTATTTAGGTGAAATTTTGAAAATTATGAACAGAACTAAGCCCACACTCATCCAAGTGGGTTTTATTTTGGTGAACAAGTTGGAACAAAATTACAAAATTGGGGGAAACCCAAGGAGCAACTTGAAGAGGAGTCTGGCAGAGCCCATACCCGACTGACTTTTTCTGTCGAGCACCTAAATTTAGAACCCAACTCAGCTATAGACCAAAATAGATGCGTAATTTAAAGGTTTGTGGTTACTTCCGAATGCCTGTAACAACTCTATCGTTGAATGAGTTCTGTATAACACAGCTCGTTTGAGAACGATTATATAGGTAAGCCAAAATCACTTCCACAGTATTTAGTAAAAAATTATGCTTCACATGGCAATAATTAATTGAAAGTGATACCAAATCACTAATGAATAAAAAACCACCTTTAAAATAAGGAGAAAGATTTCCCTGATACATATATACTAACTCCATAACATCTCGTGCGTTAATCATAATTTCATATATAATTAACACGACATTATATAACTAACGCAAAAATAATAAAATAACAATATAATCATATCATAAAATATGCTCTCTGAACGATAACGGACTATTTTCCGTCGAGATTTCGGCATTCGTCTTTTGACACTGAAAGGGGTGAGAGAGAGTCGTATGGTGGCGTATACCAATAATGCTATGCAAATGTCAAACTGAAGCTAACTTTGAATACTGGCCGTTGGATGGGATTCTACATCACCACCGGTCATTAGAATTAATGATTGATAGACAGTCGATAAGAAGGCCAAAATGTACTCTCCTCTTCATGTGCACATACATCGTATGCTTCCAAAAAGGGTGTTAGCGTCACTTCCTCTCTCATGTCGAACGATTTGGACGCGTGTCACAGTGTGTATGCGACTATGTCACCCATCATGAAGAGATAAGGAGCAAATTCCCTCAAAAGACCAAACCTAGATATTGAATAGGAACTAGGTACAAGTTGCAATGGTGTTCTCAATTTGTTTTGTTCAAATGTGGCGGTAAATATTGACCTAATTGTCTTATGGAGTTACAAAATATATGTCTCTCAGTTCATTGAAAATCGATTTTACGAGATAGACGTTTATGATCTCTTTTTTTTTATGTCCTGTGGGTTGTAGTAATGATTTTTTTTGACATTATGATCCTTATCACAATGATACTATCTTACAAAAGCAAAGATAAAGGTTCTAATTATTAAAGTAATTCATTATATGCAGTGTTAAATTAATTTTAAAAGAGTCATAAAGTATGTCACAATCGAACTCACTTGATTCAAATTTGATGATAAAGATTGACCTAATGGTTGATTAGGTCACAATTAACTTTCTACGTATAGTAAGTGAGTGTCAGAAAAAAAATTTAAAAGTCACGAGATGTGCCACAACATATACTAATTTGATTCAAATTTGACAATAAAGATTGATCAAACATCTAATTGTGTGACAAATAACTTCTCACCCAGAGTGAACGAGTGTCAAATAGAGTTTAAAAAGTAACGAGACGTGTCAGAACACAAATGACTTAATTTAAACTCGACCACAATGATGAGTGCAATGTGTACTCTTGTCAAAAAGGACATTTTGTGTATAACAAATGCGTGTTGAAATAAAATAAATCGGAAATTTTTTTTATCACATTGTTAAATACACATTAACAATAGCTATTGTGCTCTAACAACCCAAAAGAACATTGTTAACTTAACTTCCAAAAACAATATTTAAGAATGAAAAGTGCTAGTGAGACCTTATTTAGACCTGGTTTGGTACTGAGGTGATTCTGAAAAAAGCTGCTATAAAAAAAAGCTAAGAGCTGTTTTTGTGTTTGGTAAACACTCAGCTTCAGTTTTTTTTCATAGTTTTGGATGAAAAAAAGCCAAAAACAAGAAGCTGCAAAACCCAGCTTTGAAAAACCGGTTTTTTTTCACATCTGTTTTACATAAAAGTTTACCAAACACTCTAATACTACTTTTTTTTTTCTTTTCAAAAGCACTTTTACAAAAAAGTTTACCAAACACTCCGCTGTTTTATTTCATAGCTGCTTATTCTCACAGCACAGCAGAAACAAGTTTTTTTCAAAGTACAGCAATACTAAACCAGCCCTTAATATCACGGTTGATGATTGAAAACTTTTTTTAATGATTTAAACAAAAAATTCGATTATAAACAAATTTATCATTAGACCCAAAAAAAAAAAAAAAAAAAAAACTATTATATCATGTAGTATTTAAATATATGGTCTGACAAGATGAATTCTGGGAGCTCCAAAATCTTATCCTTTCCTACTCTCACTCTCTGAAAGTTTCAGTCTGTTATGCGTATGAAAATTGAACCTTTCAGAGGATCTTTCTGTTAAGATTTCTTTCCCTTTCTGTTAAAATTTCTTTCCCAATAAGAACAAGAACAAAAAAACAACCCTACTCTCCCCTGCTTCAAATATTTCAAATTACATTGCTTTCAAATTTCAAATTTTCAGTAAAACATTTCTTTCTTTTTTCGATTTGAAAAAAAGAAGATATGCAGTCGAATTTTGGAGCCGCAGAGATTGGAAATCAGCACTTCATGGATTCTAATTCATCAGTTTTACCAGTCTTCAATCCTCAGAAGCAAAACCAGGACTTTTTGCATCAACAATTTCATCAGCAGCAGCCGCAGCCATTTCATCATCTCAGTCAATTAGCTCATCCGATTCCGATTACCCACGACTTGTTTCAACGACAGAATCAGCTTCAATTCCAAGCATTGCTGCAGCAGCAGCAGCAGGCACAGCAGGAAGAAGGCAGGCTGCCATGGCAGCCGAGCCCTCCAAGTTTCAAGCTTGGTCTCAGTGAAAGCAGTGGACCACATAACTTAGGATTCAAAAATTGGAAAACCCAAGAATATTACGGGATTAGAAGAGAATCAATGTGGTAATTTTGATCGATAGTGCAGAAATTTACGTGCTTTTCTTGTACTTGTTCTGTGTTTTCTCTGTCTTTCATGCTGCCTTTGTTTTTACCTTCCACGTGTTTGTGCTAATGCCGCAGTTGGAAGCCTCTTGACGCGGTAGTCGCCGACACAACAAACAAAAGGCAGAGGCAGGAAGAAGGGGAGAGTTGCAGAGACTTGGAGGGAAAACACAGGCTTTATGGTGAGCTTGAAGCAATCTATAGCCTAGCAAAGATGGGGGAGGCTAATCAGAATCAAACCGGCTCTGGCTCTGCGCTCACCGGGGAAAACTGCTCGAAAAATGTGGAATTTCCTGTGGTTTTTGTTGATCCTAATGGCCTTAATGCTGCTCCAGCTGATAATGTTAGGGTGGATAATGTGTCGGAAGCGTCCATTGGAGAGGAGCTTTCAGTGGGGAAGATTCAGAAGAGGAAGAGAAAGAGGAAAATGAAGGAGCAATTAAGTTCAATGACTAGGTTTTTCGAGAACTTGGTGAAGCAGGTTGTGGATCACCAAGAGAATCTTCATATAAAGTATTTGGAAGTGATTGAAAAAATGGGGAAAGAGAGAAGGGAGAGAGAAGAGGCATGGAGATATCAAGCGGAGGAGAACCATAAGAGAGAAACCATGGCCAAACTCCATGAGCAGGCTCTAGCTTCAAGCAGAGAAGCTCTCATTGTTTCATACATTGAGGAAATCACTGGCCAAAGAATCAACCTTCCTCCTAGGCAAACCCCACTGTTGTTGCAGCCTGATAATGTAAGCGAACCCCAAACCGCAGAGGAATTGACACCCTCCCAAGCTGTTCGCACAAATAGCAGATGGCCTCAAAGTGAAGTCGAGGCGTTGATTCTAGTTCGAGGTAGTGTAGAATCGAAATTTGTGGAACTGGGGTCAAAAGGGCATGTCTGGGAAGAGGTGAGTGCTTTAATGGCTTCAATGGGCTATCAGAAGAGTGCCAGAAGGTGCAAGCAAAAGTGGGAGAACATCAACAAGTACTTTAGGAAAACCAAACACACTGCGAAAAAGCGTCCTCTTCAGTCGAAAACTTGTTCTTATTTTAATCAGTTGGGTCAGCTGTACTCAAAAACCCCGACCACCGTCCCTTCATCTTCATCTTCGGTTAGCATGGATGTTAGCATTCAAAGGCAAGGTTATTCAGAGCTTTTAGAAGCCTTTGTAGCAGGGAGAGAGACAGAAGTTACACATAATCTGTCTAATGGGAATTTTGAAATCTCCGAAATGGGGTTCAGTAGGTTGGATTTCAATGGCATTAGTAATGGTAAAGTAGAAAATGTGCAAGGAGACCGTGGGAAGGAGAAGGAAAACGACGAGGATGGTGAGAACATGGACGAAGGGGAAGACACGGATGGTGATGATTCTGATGAATAAGGTAGAGCATTGCCATCGGACAGAACTAGGAAGGTACGCCAGTTAATCATGGCGTGTAGTTCTTTTGTTAACCTAGCAATTTTGATGTGTTTTTGGCTATTAGCTCGAGTTTCAAGCTTTTTTAAGTAGTTTTTGTTGCTGACAAAGTTTGAGGTTGAATTAATTCTCCTTTTTAGATTAACATATATATTCATGTTGGAAAATGTTGGTTAAGTCTACTATCTCATCGAATTAGTAATTCGTATTCATGTATGTTGCTTTTTTCACTTTAATTCGGTCATAGATGCAATGAAAATGACAAGTAACCACAACGATCTCTCAGTTAATCTAAACCGGTAACACTAAAAACAGTGTCCCATTTAGGGCAAATTCCGACAGTCCTATCCTGTAAGCTTTCTCCCGGGAAAAGGACGTGTAGTTTCGAAACTAGACCAAGAAAGCCTGGCAAATTTTGCCCTTTGCACCATCACAAATGGTAGCTGCCATACATGGGAAATATTTGATGAAGGATGCACGATAAGCAAACATACGAGGCCATTTTAGTTCATATTGACATTCAAAGGAAAAGAATCAAGAACCCAAATAAACTTCAGGGCTGACAAAAAGTCGTAAGCTTCCCAATCATTTAGCATCTCCTCCAAATGCGAAGGAGCTTCGGTGGTTGGGGTTGACATTAATGACCCGTTTCTGCAGCTATTCGTGCAATCAACAATCATCGTATTCAGTTCACAAAGCTTTGAGAAGTCGGTATGGAGAAACTCAGATATGCTAAGTTGCCGTGTGTTGAGATCCATTATGAAGATCCACCGCATATCACTGTCATTAGTGTTTGGTATAAGAATCCGTCTCTGGAATCTGATTCTGCTTCTGTATTCTTTGCTTCAATTCCATCGCTTGGTTGTCTGAGTTCTTTGGTAAAATGAGAGTCGGTTTCTAATGATGATGCAGCCTCTTCAGCGAAGTCTTCGATGGTTTTCCTGTCAGTTCCAGTAGTTCTTGATATCATTGTCTGTTCGACCTGGAAGCCTTCCGGCTATCCATGATCATCTACATAAAACACCCATAACTAGGACATATTACTTAACGAAGCTTACAAGGTTTAAGTACTAGTAGTAAGTACCTGTTGCCTCTCTTGATATCCGGCTTCTGATAATTCAACCGCCTAAGCCTACAACGGTTCCCATATCTGTTCAGACCTGCACCGAATAACGCGTATTTTATAAACATTCATGCATTGTAACTAAGAAGCTCGTACGTAGAATCGAAACCAACTCACCTGTTTCGCTCGATAGTTTCCCCCATCTCCCTGACATACTCGAGCAGAATTTGGTCTTCAACATCAGTCCAAGGTCCTCTTCTCAGTCCATCCTTCTCACAACTGGAGCTTCTTCCCATCTCTCACTCGCTTGATTCTCTCACTCTGTTTCCTTCTGAATTGCAGTTATCGCGCCATTGTCTTCGGAAGTGAATGATTGTATATACAAGGTACGTGCAAAACCTTTCATACATGTAATACAAATATCAGGATTCTTTCTGTGATCTTCATCTTCAATTTTTAGTTGTTCGATCATATTTAACTTCAGAAAAATTACATAGTATATCAGGAAAAAAGGGATCCAAGATCAGTTTTACATATTCTTTTTTAAGAGAATGGTGATGGAAAATGGGTGAAACAAAAAATCTGTAATACAAAATTGTATGACTTGCTGACGAATCGTTGGTTAACACGTATGAATAAGTTTTTTTTTTTTTTTTTTTTTTTTTTTTTTTTTGGTTTTAATGAGTTCTTTGCATTAACTTTTGTAGAGTGACTTCCACTCCCCTCTTCAATTTGTCCCTTGATTTTCTTTTGATCCGTTACATTCAACGGTAAAGAAAAAGGGAGTACACGAGGTCAATGGGGAAATGTAGGGATCACACTCATTTAGCATATGTGTTGGACTATAATGTGCAAGTAAAAGATAAATGATTTTATAACGGTAAAAAAAACCATGTTCAAATACAAAATTATTGGTATTTCCAAACTTAACTGGGGATTAGTTCTACTTTTCAGGGTGTGAGATAACTCAGGTTTTAGCAAAAAATAAAATAAAATAATACAAAACTATTGATTTGGTCGTAGTTGATCCGGCGTCATCAGTTGAACTGATGTGTTACCTAGGTTCTGACAGGTATGGATTATGCTTAACTAATCTCTAATTAATAGTCATGGAACTTTGTTGTATTATTAATTACCTTACTTAGTTGTCACTTTGGCACCCGCAATGCCACTCTTTGAAGCTACAAAACAAAATGAATTTTGACGAAAAGGTCCTGGTATTATTTACTTTAACGAAAAATCACATTTTTACATTAAAAAGTCAATCATGGCACTATTCACTTTCCCCTTTATTTTGTCCTTATCGTTAAGATTCAAAATTTTCAAATCATTTTTATTAGTTTTCCTCAAAATAAATTAGGGCCGACTTGATTTTGAATCTCCGGCCCTCAATGGGGAGCGGAGCAAAATACTTTTTTTAACTGAAGGCCTGGAACCAAAACAAATTTTTTAACTCTCACTCCGTCAAACGGTGAAAGAAATGGCTAGAAAACTATGAAAGTTGGTAGGGTTTGTGGCTGAGAAGATAAAAGGAATTTATTCCCCACTTGCAAACGAGCGACCACAATTCAGTGTTCTTCGATCCAAGTCCACCAGGACCACCGCAGCACAGTTGTTTCTCATGTTCGAGTTGCATTTGTTTCAGAAAACCGAGGCTTGGTTTATTAATTTATTAGATGATCGATACCTCATTGTTTTGGTATTAGGTTGGTTATAATAATCTTTTTTTTTTTTTTTTTAATGACAATGCGATGTTCAAACAAGGATTTCATTGAAAACAAGAACGATTTGATGATTATATTCATAAAACACAATTAGCTAGACTGAAGAGAGTCCTGTGGACATTACATAGTTAAAAATATATCGTCGACTTATTGACATTGAGCATACTCTTCTGATGATAAACTTTGAAATCTAGAAGTTTTAAAAAAAGTTTTCAATGGAATTTAACAACTTCCGAAAGAAATGATGAGAAATTTTGAATCAATGAATTTCCTTCGATTTATTATATATATTTGACTACTTAGTTACATTAGGAGTTTTTTTAACTATCTAGTTGAATTGTTTCTATCACATTTTTGTTATGGACAGCGAAATTCTATGTTGATTTCCATCGATTAGTTCACACGTTATCAACATAGAAGAATAGTTACTTTGAAATCATGATTAAATAATGTAAACTAATTGAAATAATTACTCTAAATCAATAAATTTATCAAAGTAAATATTATATGGTGGACAATAACGTTCAGAATCAACTGGTACTATATATATTTAATTTGTTCTAACTAAAAGAGTAATGCTAGAGAGACTGAATTTGTAGATAAAGTTTTGAAACTAAAGGACATGGAAGTTGATGACTGGTTTATCACTTAAACGTTTATAAATGTGCTTATTTCTATTGGTGATACATAATTTATTTTGTAAATTTATTCTCCAAATTTAATCTTTTTAGCAATACTCTAACTAAAAAGGCTATGGAAAGTTGCTGAGCAGACAAGAAAAGCATAATTAAGAAGGTTTAATTTTAAGCCTATAGTTAGGGGGCATGGTCCAGTGCTCTATAATTGGAATCTCGCTGTTCATTTATTTCCACAAGACGATCTATACTTCTACGCATCCGTTGCGGTGCAAGTACTTTTTTAACCACGCACCGTATGTTCGGCTTACTGATTGTTTATATTATTCAATATCTGAGATAAAGTTCAAGACAACCCAATTAAGTGCATGAGATTTCGGAAGAGCATATATATATATATATATATATATATATATATATAATTAAAGAGATCATCTAGGGTCAACACTGACGGTTGAAAAAGTCATCTCTCATCCAATCCTTGAGCATTTCCTCTGAGAACAAAAGAGGTGCAAGCGATGTCGATGACGGGCATCTGTTCTTCGAGCCACCATTGTTAGTGTTGTCTTCCAACTGCTGACATATTTTCCAGAAGTCTGAATCATCTGGAATATCAATATTTTCAGACACTAAAAGTTCCCCCACATCAAAATCCAACATGCTATCTTCTGAAATGGTAGTAGTAGTGTCTTCTAACAACCCATGATTAATCTGATGATCAAGCAGTTGGTCCGGCATGACCAGAACCTTGTTGCACCTTGATGCCTTCGTACGGATAACTGCAAAGCTGTCGGACTTCACCATGGCCCGTGGTTTGGTTTTATTAACAGATGGGTTGGTCTTCTCTGAGTTGTCTCTCTTCTTCTTCTTCTTATTGTTCTCATCCACCTTATTTCCTAATAGCCTTGGTGTTTCAGCACCATTCACTTTTTTTCGCAAGTATGTGTTCCAATAGTTCTTTATTTCATTGTCTGTTCGTCCTGGAATTCTTCCTGCTATTAGTGACCATCTGCACATCCACATACAAATATAAAGCCAAATTAAGACGAGGAAAATACTTTGTTCTTTGTAGCCATTCCTACTTGCAGAAAAATTAAAATTTGACATCCGCTGTTTGTGTGATTGTATTGATTTACTCTCCCATATGTGTTAAAATGTGACTTGCAAATAACGAAGACTATCTACTTATGATTATAACACGTTAGGGTTAGAAATAAGTGAGAACCTGTTGCCTAGTAGCTTGTGGAGCCTAATGATGAGATCCTCTTCCTCCTGAGTAATGTTACCCCTTTTGATATCAGGTCTAAGATAATTGAGCCACCTCAGTCGGCAGCTCTTTCCACATCTCCTGAGACCTACATCAAATTCATCCACAATAAACATTTTTTAATTTGTGCAATTCATGATTTTTACCGTATGGGGTCAAGATGTAAAAATTGTGATTTTTTTTAAAACGAAAATAACAATGTAAAGTTAGACAGTAGTACGTTCATTCATAATTCAAAGTAAAAATAGTTGTTCACGGCGCTTCTTTATATTCTGAAAACATTGCATTATAGTTTCATTGTCACTGCAAGAAAATTTCCTCTTGTATCCGTAGACCCCCCGAACTAGCTTATGCAAATTTCCCTTTGTAATATAGTTCAATAATTTCACAATATCAATTAAAGCACACATAAGGACCAAAGTTTAATTACCTTAGTTAAGCAGAATCTGCTAAGTAAGAAACAGAAGTCACAATTAAACACTATGAATTATCAACTGCAAAGGTGTTTGATTTTGTCGTTATTATTATTATTTCTCAAACCTGTCCCAAAACAGAGTCGTTTGGCCAGGTTGTTTAAAAAAAAAAAAAAAAAACCTGTGCGCTAGGCAGCTGCCGAGTTTCATTCAGCATTTCGTCGAACACCCTTGTGCACGAACTGCCAAAAACTCAGACAGGGTCATCGGAGGTGCTCCCCTCCCCAGCCAGCTTTCCGGCCTCCACGGGGCCAACTGACCCCTTTGGATCGGTTACTGCTAGTCATATATTTATATCATCGTTCTTCTCCGAGAAAAATTACCAAACTAATTAAACTACATTTTATATATATGCTACTCACCAGCTTCCTTTGGAATCCTTCTCCATTTTCCTTCACCATGGGTTTTGATGTAACCTGTGAGAATTTGATCTTCCAGAGCAGTCCATGCTCCTTTGTTCAGTCCCTCCTTAGAGCAACAAGGACTTCTTCCCATTTTAAAATTTTGGAAAATGGCAATCTTATCTTTCTTTTTCTCTCTCTATATATGCAGTAGCTGTCTTTCTCTTCCCTCCTGGTCCCAAGGAAAGATGGCTTTCTTATATGGGGACCTTGATGCCTATTGGGAAGTGACAGATCTTGGTACACAATACCCCACCCACCCTTTATAAGTGCATTGCATTTTTCTCGTCATCATTTAATGTGGTGTATGTTTACTATCTTATTTATCACCGTTAGATGAGTTTGAATTTTGAAATTTATGTTTATCTATTACACGAATCTCGAAATTTAAACTCATCTAACATAATAAATAAGATGGTAAGCATATATCACACTAAATGGTAATAAGCAAAAATACTTTCTTTATAAGCGAAGCTTTCTAAGTACTTTCATTAATAACTAAAGAATTACTGGCACATTGAAAATTGAAATTGAAAATTGAATAAAAACTAGCAAGTCAGTGTTGCAATTATAAACTATTTTGACTGCATTGGTAATGCCTATGAGTAATTAATCAACCTTTTTTTAAGAGACTGCTAAGTTGATTAAGAAATGTGTTCAAGAAAAATTTCGAAACTTTCTTCATATAATTTCAATAAATTTAGTATAAAATATCGCTTCTATAAAAAATAAATTGTTTTTATGTCCTTAAATGGTATACTAGTTGTAATTAAATGACACGTTTTATCGCAGTAAAAGAAAGAAACAATGTCTATGCATTATAATGTGGGTTCGATTCCTACTAGCTTCCCTCCCAGACTCTCCTAACATTTAACAATTTAACACATTAATGCTTTCGTTTGTAAAAAGTAAAAAAAAAAAAAAAAAAATGCTATCAAATGCAGAAGGAAATAGTAGTTGATCGCACTAAACTACTCCCACATGTAAAATATCAGCGATATATAAATATATTCGTCCCTACATCCATGCTGCTGTGTTACCAAAACAATTTAATTTCATGACTCAACGACCACCGCTACTCCTACATAGATAGAATATAGTGGATGGGGATGGCTACGTGCCTTAAAGGGCTTGTGCGTTTACGTGAAACTCTAGGCCCTGCACATCTGCCTCAATGGGCGTGACAATATTTGTATGGTATTCATGCACGGTAGTCAGCATTTATCTGCCCCATATATGAGTCAGGTCCATATAAACTAAATTTGTCCTTAAAAACTATAAAATATGAAGACCTAATATAGGAGTCAGGTCCATGTAAATAAAATTTTCCTTGAGAAACTATAAAATATGTGACCTAATATTTTGGAGATGGGAGGAGCAGTTTCTGTTTTGTTTTCGGGTGAGTTATTATATTTAAAGGTTGGTGTCTGTATAGCAAAAAGTTGGAAACGACAGGAAGGGAGATGATTAGGGACGACCATTTGCGATGAGTACCGTGTTACCCAAGAAAGTTATGACATGGTTTTGACGAAACTGGTATTTGTATGTATGTATGTGTATATAGGAAATGAATCCCTTCCGATCCCCAAAAACTAAGCATTCTGAGCAATAAATCGTAACCATTAAAATTTGATCAAATTGTTACAATTATTATAATTTTTAAAAGGGCTTCGTGTTTGTAGCTGTTGGATTAAATTTTAACAGCCCATGATCATTGCTCAACAACCTCAGTTTTTGGAGATCCGAACGGGATCCTGTTTGTGTGTATATATATATACACACACAGAGCTAGGTCCCTCGGTATTGAATTCCTCTAGATTAATTGTTTTCACATGATTGACTTTCCAGGCTTTGCAGATCTAGCGGTGAATTCACTAGTTCCTAATTAACAAGGTAGGTATTTACTCCTTTCTGAAACTGCCACTTCTCTCCCACACTACTCCATTAAATCAATGTTGAAAAGCCACAGTTCGATATCTCTAACTCTATCTCTGACATTGGTTCCATCGGAATATGCTGTTTTTTAATTAGGGTTTTGGGATGGGAAAACACAGAGTCTCCCTCTAGAATCTCTCTAGTGTTGGTTCCATTGGTCTATGCTGTTTTCTTGTTAGGGTTTCTCTAGCATTTCTCTAGCGTTGGCTCCATTGGTCTATGTTGTTTTCTAATTAGGGTTCATGTGTTAAAATTTCAAAGATATCACTAATCGCATCGATATTATCTTCACGTGATTTGTTTTGTAAGATGACCAATGTAGAATTTTAACTTTAGTCATCATTAGGTAGGGGAACACGCACTCTCTATCTCCATTGGTCCCATTGGTCTATGCTAGGGTTTCGGGATGGGAACCCTAATTGGAGTACAATAATGGAAACAAAGTTAATCAAATCCACAATAATATACCAGAAAACAAACGCAGTACAGAAACCAACAACAAAATTTGTTTATCCAATAAATACGCATAATTAAGAGTATGTGTGTGAAAAACTTTCCACATATTTTGGGGTTACGCATCGATACCGTAGTTGAAGGATTAATTACGAACTCATGATCGATGTGGGTTTTGGATTAAGAATCATACATTAATGAGCTAGAAGGCAAATTCAAATTGATTCGAAAGAGAGAGGTCAGGCAATTATTGGTACTTTCTTAACGGTTTAATGAAGGGATCGAATAATTGTAATATGATTACATAATAATTCATGTATAATACAGTCTCTCATCCAGGCCTATAGACTTACTGCAACATGGGCTGAGGCGCCTGTTACTGCTCTTATTAAACGCAGTAAGTACGCCGGGCTTTGATTAAAATGCTATGAAAGCGAAGGACGTTGTGGCATTTATAATAGCTTCAAAGCTTGGTGTGAAGTTAGGATTTGTTATTGGTTTTGGTTTTATGCACTCAATAGTTGCGGGATGTGAATGTTGCCTACGAATACTCAACATCTCGCAACAATCCCACAATTATTCTCTCATCCAAGAACTTATCTTCAATTTGGAATTGGAGCATAGAACTTAGGATGCAAAGAATATGTAAGTACAACCTTCTTGCATTTTTAATTTTCTTAGCACAAGCCTGAAGCAAAATCCTAAGCAACTCCTTTATTCAGTACTGCAATACACATAATTTCGATAATGCCATTAGGCAATACATATTTGTTATTTACTCCATAAGCCATTATTCCTCAGCTATCAGTGAAAACCCAGTGGAGGTGGAGGTCTACATGATAATTTAATTGTGTCTGAAAACTCAGTGGAGGTGGAGGTCTACATGATAATTTATCTTCCTGTTGTGGTGTCTTACATAAATTGTTATACCAGTAATTCTTGACGTCATTGTTTGTTCGTCCTGGAACTCTCCCAGCTATTGGAGACCATCTACACCAATCACAAAATTTAACCCCAAGTAAATTAGTAATCAAATTCAACACAAATTAAAGAAGAAGAAAAAAGAACTTGGTCGAAATGATCATTTATCAAATTCCAATTCACGAAATTGTTAGTTTTGTATGTCGATATTTAATTAATTTTGGTTAATTAAACAATTGAGATTTAATTTTTGATATTTTAACGTATTTCAAAAAAAAAAAATATATATATATATATATGAAGCAATTAGGACAAGACAAGGCCCGTTGCCTAAGAGTTTGTGGAGTCTGATGATGAGATCTTCTTCATCTTGTGTAATGTCCCCTCGCTTGTTTGGTCTCAGATAATTTAGCCACCGCAGCCTACAACTCTTCCCACATCTCTTCCGCCCTGCATCATGTTTCCGATTTCAATCAAAGAACGCATGAGTTCAAATCTGACGTATGACAATGGTTGATAAAACATAAAAATGAAAAACGACGTCGACCATGATATTCACCTGCATGTTTAGGAACATTGCTCCATTTTCCTTCACCGTGTGCTTGGATGTAATCTGCAAGCATTTTGTCTTCAAGAGCAGTCCATGGTCCTCTCTTCACTCCTTCCTTGGAACAACAAGGATTTCTTCCCATAACCGGAAAGCTAGCTACTACTGCTGCATCTGCTTACACCCTCCTGTCTCTATCTCTCCACAAGAGTTTGTGCTTTGGCTTTGGGTTTTTGCAACTCTTTTAGTCTTTAGCGACAATCACGGATTTGTTTCCTATTGTGTGGGGGCAGCTGCGCCGTGTTGTGTTCATTCTTAGGCATAGACCACCTTGTTCAATATTTTTCAAGATTCAGCATAATTTTATATATAAATAATTGGAAACTTAATCAGTTTCATCATGTACACTTACACTGATTGGTGGAGAGGATCTAAATTAAAGCTCATAATGATCCACCTGTCTACCGGAATCACATATTCTAATCATAGTAGTTAATTACCAATACCTGCTTTGAGGAAAATTTCTGTGTGACAGTACATATATTGTGTTTCTCATTTACGTGTTTTACTATGAGTGAATGACAGTACAGGTATTTTATGAATTCGACGGTTTAATATATATCTTAATGGATAAGGTGTTGGTTTTCGTCAATGCATCTCGAATTCGAAATTTTCTTCTTCTTTAAATTATCGTAATAGTTTCAACTTTTAAACCTTCTCCCTCTCCTTAATAATAATATTTAAAAAAAAATATATTTCATGAGTTACGTATAGTATAAATAAGTGTTATAGCAATAAAAAAATGAATAACAACGTGACTGTATTGCGATTATAATGAAAAATGTTTTTCTACCTAGCATTACTGAAAAATGTATATACAGTGGTTCAGGTTGCATGTACAGTAAAGAACCAAAGAGATCTTACTCTAACAATGATTGACTGTAGTACATGGAGAGTAAGTGTTGGTTTTGTTTAGGGAAAAGAATCCTCACCGGATCCTTTTCTTGAGGATTCCGAGGATCGTGTAATCATGTTCGTTTATCATATATTTATATTTAATTTTAAATTTTAAATAATTTCTAACCGTATGATGTATGATTAACAGACATAATTACACGATTTTCAAGATCCTCAAAAAAAGATGAGGCGATGATTATTTTCCTTTGTTTAGTATTACATTTGAATTATAGGTAATATAATAATTAACCATGCGTCATGTGATCATAGATACTAGATAGCACACTGATCATGTTGGATTAATATTTATATTGTCTTTAAAGTTTAAGACAAGTCTTCAAATTCTTCCACATTCAAGATTCAACCACCATTCCTATTTCCGAATATTATTTATTCCTGGGCCTTCTTCAATCTAACTTTCCCAGTACCGTCTTAGAAATTTGAAAGTTTGTTGCCCCTTTTCCTCTTACATCTTTATTTAATTATCTGCCTTTATTTTTCTCTCGTGTGAACAACAAGAAGGAAAAGGCCAATGGTATGAATATTAGGTACCAATTATTAGTGCAAGTACAACGTCAAAATCAAATATATCCCCTTTGCATCTTTTTAATTTTCAACCGCGGCTCATTATCATCATCATCAATTAAGAAACGTGTATGAATTTGGTTTTTCATCAATGGAACGTAGATGCCGGCTAAATAATAAATAAAAGATATATTTTTTGTATCAAGAAGTTTACGTTTGTTTTGTTTGATACAACTCTATTGGATATAGAAGTTGGGTTAAGCCAACCACTTAGTTTAACGTCGAACTTGCAATTCATATGAATGAAAGATAAAACCTCATATTTACAAATAATAAAAAATACTACTCGATTTTTCTACTAGTGACATAAATTTATAGATGTTTAATGAACGGGAACTATACCCATAAGATAAATGGAGTCAAATTTATTGATCACATTAATAATTACGTTTCCCATTTCTTCTACTGCATTTGGATCATCGCAATACGTCCATAACTGTTTACTATGCTCAGCTACCAATCTGCATTGTTTCTGCAAATTTTTTTCGTTGACGGAAATTACTCCAATATGATCGATCGATCGATTCGATCCCATTCACAATAAAAGATCGATCGATCGATTCGATCCCATTCACAATAAATTACTCCAATATGATACATTTAAACTAAGGGTAGAAGAGTTGGGGTAGAGTGGGCAGCGAGCGGGTCGGCTTCTGTTCTACCTTAACCGATCTAAGGATATCGGGTTGGTAATTATGGAACCGGGGCCGACCAGGAAAATGGGTTGGTAATAGTGGATCGGTTGAGCGGGTTGGCCGGGTTTAGCTGGTTGATACTGGGAGTAACGATGTAAGGGAATACTGGGATTCGTAGCTAGTAGTTGACGTCGGGAGGGTCAGAGGCTTGGAGCAGGCGATAAAGGGCCTTAAGGTTTCAGCGGCGGTGGCAAATTGATCGAGATAGAAAAGAAGAAGAATATGAAAAGGAGCATAACTATTTACGTGAAGTGATCTCAACGTTTCATTGGCCTCATACAAATGGCACAATTAAAACAGGACAAGTGTAAAGAAAATGGAGTTTTAACGAAAAACCCACGGTACTGTTCACTTTAACGAAAAATCACATTTTTACACTAAAAATTCAATCATGTACTATTCACTTTACCCTTTATTTTGTCCTTATTATTAAAACTCAAAGTTTTCAAGCCTTTTTATTAATTTTCCTTAAAGAAAAGTGAATTAATTTATTAAGCATGCATGCGGATGCGGTTTGGATTTCAACGGATTAAAGCGTAATGTTATTCTTATCCCTTACTAGTATATGGGCAGTGTGTGAAATTTTTTTTTTTTTTTAGTTTTTGAAATAGAAGGAGAGTGGAAGAGAGTGATAGAAAATGTGAGGGTGGGAAGTTTTTTATTTTTTATTTTTTTAATTAGAGATATGTTAGGATTACATATAGGTGAAGCTTTGATAAAAAAAAAAAAAAACAGCAAGATTTGGTTGTGTGAAATTACATTTCTGCCCATATTTCTTATTTATGTTCTATTTTAATTAGAGGGTTAAACTTATAATTTCATAGAATTTTGGTTGATAATGAGTGTTTTATTAATTAGTAGAGATGTATACCATTTCTCTCCATCGGATTTAATCCGCCATTAATCTGTTTTGAATCAAAGTGGCGAGAAATTTCCTGCTCAAAATTTTGCACTCGTGTATGTTTGGGTTTTTTGTGTTTTTTTTTTAACCAATATAACATTTAAAATTTTACCATACAAACAAAAATATTTTAAATGTAAAATATGCGATAAAGAAATAAAAAAGTAATTTTACAATAATAAAATAAATAAATCACTTATGTCGGATTTAACTGACATTACATTTACCATAACCGACTGAATACTAAAATAATAAAATAGTTAAATTTTGTCGGTTATAACGGCCATTAGAAACTCTAAAACCGCCAGAATGTGTTAAAAATATATTAAAAAACAAACTATCCGCCATGAATTCTTGTTAAGGGCGGGATTTTTGGAATTCAAAAATCTTGGCGGTTATAATAATTTTATGTCGGTTGGATCCGACATTTGTGTTTGATGTTAGATATAACCGATAGGAGTTCTTTGTTATCCGACACTAACTGAATGACGTGTCATATATGTTTTATCAAACATAATGGTTTATTAAACCGCCACCGTCATTCGACACCTAAAACTAATTTTGTAGTAGTGTTTATTCTTATTATGAATCTAATTTTTCAAAATGTACATGATCGACTAGTCTGCATGGCGGAAAGAAAATTTTTTGTTGTCGCAGATCATAATTAATTGAAAGCTTTAAAATAATTAGACCCCCAACAAAAATGATCCTAAACCCTAGCTGGTCGTCGGGAAATTAATATTAATAATTGACTGAAAGGCTTTAAAATCATCCCCACAAAAAAAATTATATTAAACCCTAGTTGGCTAAACTAATTAAAACTAGATGGTGGGTGAGGTGAGGAATAATATTAAGTGAAACGTGCGTTTGGGACCTGAAAGGAAAGAAGAAGCTATGGCAACTGAGTTGACTCACTTAGAAGTCTCAAGCACAGCGTGAAAGGATTGAAAGTTAGCTAGATGAGGAAGAGAACTCATGAAATTAAGATAGGAGAAAACCCATACTTTCTCAAAACAATTATTGTTATGTTCGCCCAAAAATAATTATTTTATATATGTGGACGACATGATTGACATATCTAACTTGTGATGTATATTAAAAAAATGGTTGTGCTATTCAAACTCCTTTTTTTTCACACACCCCTTGTTGATTTCTATCCTTTGATTTTCTTCAGTTCAATCGATCTGACGGTCTCAAATTAAGAGGGTGTGTATGAAATAAAAAGGAGTGTGGATATCACACCTCCAAAAGAATAGTGTTATTATTTGAATAGAATAAAAACACCATGTAACAGCGTTTTAGATTAAAAAAATAGTAATAATTAAAAAATAAAAAAAACTTGTCATATATCTCGTGATCTCATCCGAATATAAATAACTTATCAATATGATTTGCCACCAATATGATCTCTACCTCTACCTGGTCAAAGTTAATTAGTAAACTATATATAAGAATTTTGTGAGAAAATAAATTAAGGTGATTTGAAAGAATTGACAAGTTGAATAATTATTATTTTGATTTTGAAACATAAGTTCATGTAATTTTCAAAAGTTCAAAACA
This sequence comes from Pyrus communis, assembly GCF_041283825.1. Classification (NCBI taxonomy): domain Eukaryota; kingdom Viridiplantae; phylum Streptophyta; class Magnoliopsida; order Rosales; family Rosaceae; genus Pyrus; species Pyrus communis. The sequence goes on along the minus strand of NC_142579.1, from coordinate 40,169,172 downwards.
GGCCAAGTTGAATTTCAGTTGAGTTAGCTGAGCTTAATTAATTAATATTTATTTTATTTTTTTGTTAAGGAACGGTGTGATTTTTTAATGTACCTGTTACAAGTAAAGAACAGTTGAATAGTACATACATGTGCTCCCACTAAATATTAACCCAATCATATTGATATAAAAACCACAAGTAAATGGGTAAATGGGGTCATTTTTTCTTTCTTCTTTTTGGTAGAACAAGCAAATAGGTTTTCCACTTATTCAGATCGTTGCATTGCTCGTTTCCGCTAGTTTTCTACTCTTCTTCTGTCTTGAAGCTCAGTTTGGTTTTGTTTTCCAGCATTCTGTTTGCCAAATATGAACAGGATTCAAGCAGTCCAATCAAACTATTCAATAAGGCCGAATCTTCTATTTAGATTTTCTCTGCTAAAATTTGCTCGTCAGTTACTAGTTGATGTTCCGAATGATAAATTTAAGCATTCAGGTTGGTCATTAATGACTATTTGATCTAGTGACTACCGGTCTTAGGGCTGGTAGGCTGCTTGCAAGTGTCCACATCCCGTAAATTACTTTCGCAGAGAGGATGCTATGTGTGCTTGATCCAACTTACTTCCATGCATTCCTTTTTGGTCTTTTTATACGAAAAAGTGGACAAATTCGTAACCTACCAACTAGAATTAGGTACACAGGAGGACACATACGTGTTAAACAATCTCTAGCTAGAATGATATGAGACCCCGTACGTTTGTCAATATTTATACATATAATTATAGTCTTAGTAGACATATACGGATTTATTTCAATAATGAATAAGAATTTCACATTCAAGAGATTTTTAATACGGACATGTGTTAAAATAGATGGTTATTGAAAAACATTGAGTTAATAGTTTCAAAGTGTCTAAACTGCTTTTGATTTCATTGAATTTTTTGCCAGTGGTTAGTGTCATATCAAATTACTCATTGGTGTTTGGCGTTCATATAGGGCACATTGCACACCATATTTTGACGATCCAACCATTCATATTTAGGTCTTCCCTCAAAAATCATTCACCAAAAATTACCCAAAGCTGAAATCATTTGACGTTGGATTAATGGTAGTCGTTGTAATATTGTTTTTTTTTTTTTTTTTCAAACTGTATCCTTCTATTTTTTTTTCACTACAATTGGATGTCTTAATGGTTGTGGAATTTATCTATTTTTTACAAGAATAAGTTGATGTACTGAATATAAACAATTTAGATAGTTGAAAAAAATATACAAAATGAGCACCAAGGTGTCCCTCAAATAAAATTATTTGAGAGTCCCCTAAACGGAAAAGAACTGTATACATATATAATTATATATACATGGAAGACAATATTTACAAGCTATATGCGAATAATTATGTATAATATAGAAACAAAATGCAAGCTGTTAACATCCCGAATTAAAGAATATTCCTCCTCAATTTTTTTTTGGGCGACAAAGAAAATTCCTCCTTACATATAATCTCAATGAACATGGAAGTGGTAGCTATCAACATGATGAATAATGATCAGTTTTCTCTCCAGCCATATAGAGTACATAATTTCAATGAATCTTGATATTATTTTTCTTTCTATTTTGTTAGAATTCATTGATAAACGTTTTTACTCTTTTCTTTCTTTTTTGGATTCAAAATACTTCACTGTCTCCAACGTACATGTGCACATGCAAGAAACTATGATTGGCAGTGTGCTAACTAATCACGTACTCCAAAACAAATATTGAGAAATAATGCTTGGACATTTGTACTTAGTCATAGAAGGGGTTCGGAATTTTCAAATCCCTAGTAATCTTTGGAAAGGTATCATCTCTGGATTCCTTCCACTTAATTCGTCAAAGTCATAAATCTGGACTCTTAAAATTTGATCCAACTGTTAAAAGTTATTATAACGTTTAAAGTGGACCCCTATTTGTAGCCGTTTGATCTAATTTCAAAAGTTTGGATTTGTGGTCTTGGTGGATTAGGTGGAAGGGATCCGAAGATGATCCCTTTCCTAATCTTTGGAAACGAGAATCAAATTTGCCTATGTGTTATACAAATTACTAAACAGAAATGATACATAAATAATGTATAATAATTCAAACTCACGACCATTATTTTCAGTAGCAAATTAACTTCTCTCATTGCTCCAGTTAATCACTTGGGTTTCTAAACAGATCTGATTTTTTTTTTTTATGAGATATGGGTTTTGGAGATGATGAATCATCACCTCATGATTCACATTGCAAATGGAGTTGTAGGACTGTAGATGATAAATTATTGGAGCCTACATGGCTACTCCACATACGATGGAGAAATGAGAGTGAGAAGTTCTGCATATCATGAAAAAAGATTTGGCGGAAATTGCGTGCATATGATTATGTTGCTGTCTACAATTCACAGAACAAGACGTGTCATATTTTTATTTAAAATAAAAAAATATACTCTTATGTGTTGCAAAATTATATATGCATTATGTTAGTAAGCGCTTTTAATTCGCTCACATGACTTTTCTTTAATAAACTAATTAATAAGGAAAAATGCATGTTGACTAGTTTTTTAATGCTAATAACAATTTTTTACCTTCTAGAGAGTTGTTAAAATAACTTTATAGTTGTTTAGTTAACATTTAAGTTTAGAAAATAAAAAACATGATCGGAGATGGTCTTATTAAATAGATATTTTTTTTAATACAAAGATTAATATTTATATGTTGTCCATATATATATATATATACAAGTAAAAATTAAGACGATCAATGCTTCAGATACAGTCCGATAATGTAAATATGTATGACACTCATCGTGCTTGTGTGTATAAAAACCCTAGAATACCAAATCCTTCCTACCTCGCAAAACTACAGTTTCTTGTACAAGACTCATCAGTTCCTTGCCTAAAGACCCGATACAATATTTCAAAGCAACAGTCGCTTTCTACTCTGATTGTCTTTCTTCATTTGTGGCGTGGGCTATAAAAGGGCACGACTCCTCCTATTTCTTTGTGAGTGTGTGTGTGTGTGTGTGTGTGAGAGAGAGAGAGAGAGAGAGAGAGAGAGAGAGAGAGAAACAGGGAAGGGAAAGCCAAAAAATGGGGAGGAGTCCATGTTGCTCCAAGGAAGGACTCAACAGAGGAGCCTGGACTGCCTTGGAAGATAAAATTCTAACAGCTTACATTAAAGCCCATGGAGAAGGCAAATGGAGAAGCCTTCCCAAAAGAGCTGGTGAGAAAAGCTGCTTTTTGCTTTTTTCTCCATCAATTTTTACCTATCTTTTGCTCTGTTTTCACTCTCTGTTTTACCAAAACCCTTCCAACTGAATAAAATGCAGGTCTAAAGAGATGTGGTAAAAGTTGCAGACTGAGATGGTTAAACTATCTGAGACCAGACATAAAGAGAGGCAACATTTCAGGTGATGAAGAGGAACTCATTGTTAGACTCCATAACCTTCTTGGTAACAGGTATCTCTCTCTCTCTCTCTCTCTCTCTCTCTCTCACTCAAAATTAGGAGACCGTTTGATAACCACTTTGGTTTTAAGTTGGATGCTCTAATTCTGTTGATATTTTACTACAGATGGTCGTTGATAGCCGGAAGGCTACCGGGGCGAACAGACAATGAAATCAAGAATTACTGGAACACAACTTTGTGGAAGAAATCGAAAGCCGATTCTCCTTCTGGATGCTCGAAAGAAACTTCTCAACATCCAAGCAAATCCGTAGTGAAAAAGAAAGATGTCGAGTCCAAAACAACATCAACTGCAGCTGCTAAACCTCTAGTAATAAGAACCAAGGCCACTAGGTTGTCCAAAATTTTAGTCCCACAAAACTTTCCTAGTGATGAAAATTATACAGCAGCTGCCGCAAACCCATTAGAGCTGCAATCTCATCAAACCCAATTGGCGGAACAAGGCGGAAGCACCGAAGAGTTTCCGAGGACTAATGCAGACGACTGCAGCAACATCTTGAAGAACTTTGGCTGCGATGATGACGACATTGATGTGAAGGAAGATCAATACTGCAATGAATTTCAGTCGCTCGACTCTATACCGTTGGATGAGGCAATGATCAACGACGGCTGCTGGACGGTTGGAAACGGTTGCGAGCTGGAGGACTACGGTGCCTCATTGGATTTAGATTCTTTGGCATTTTTGCTTGACTCTGAGGATTGGCCATCCCAAGAAAATGTTATTGTCTAACTCATATGCTGCATAGTAACATAAATAACCAAGTGTGCATGCGTGACTTATGTAAAACCATTAAAATTTAGTTGTAGTTGAGCTTTGGCTCGTGATGGATATTCAATAAGTATTAAGATACCCGGATGCTGCGTATAGATGCCCAAATCATATCCTTAAGGCATGTAGTGACTTACGTACTCTTATTAACTTTTCGTCATTCAATTGAATTTTTAGCAATTCAAAATGAGTATTTCAATAATAACATGTTTAAAGTGTGATTGTTAAATTTGAGAATGCAAACATTGTTACCGCAATAAACAAGGGACCATGAAGGGTGGCAATTATAAATTTCCAACATGTCCAACGGTAAAAAATTATAAAAAAAATAGGGATTTTCTTCTTCTTATTATTCTAAAATTACTCAACCATCTTCTTCATTCCCACACCACAACTCAATATTTATTTTCCACTTTTCAAAATTTTTTCCGTACCCAACAAATAAAATTGCACAAAGATAAATACTATTCGGGGTGAATCGTGAGGACATGCTGCATGCCTTGTCCTCCCTAAACGGGCGAAACTGCTCTAAATTGAGAGGCAGATGTTGCTTAGGTCATTTCATAATCATTAAATTGACATGGTGCAGTTTTTCACCAACATGTCAAATTGTCAAGCCACAAATAAATATGATTCCCCAAACATGCGTAGGCTTTTTCGATCCATGATGTTACTAAATTCACAAGGGTTCCACCATCAAAGTATATGTATATTTCGATTTCCGAGTAGGACATTGATAATTAGGAAACAGAGGAGCATGACACAATGCCTGTGATCCAAAAAACAAAAAAACAAATACCTTTGACATTATTTTATTTGATGATGTAAGAAAATTGGTCCTAACAAAATTTCCTAAAGTCTCCTTCGTCTGTGCCAAATGTGCGGGGCATATGCATGAGCGTTACTAATTTGTCTTCTAAGAATTATTTTTTTCGTCTTTAGATGATAGCTTTCCTTCAAGACGGTAGCTAGATTTCAAAGTTACTTTCTCGCAAATTTTTGAGATTTGAATTGCTGGTAGCTACAATGGGTTTGGTTCACTTTTTCCCACGGTTTGATATCTAATTAAATGATGATATTTTGAGGTAGGTAAAGAAGCATCTATCCACGGGTTAATATCTAATTTTGATTAACGGATGTAATGAATCGTTCTAATCATACCTAGAAGGCAAAAGAAGGGTATAGCACTATTTTTAATCATGCTTAGAAGTCGAGAATAACTTACACAATCTGAAAACGTAATCAGATGATTTTTTGTATGTGCCTATGAAATAAGGATATGTAGATCAAAGTTTACACATATTTTTATTTCAGTGACATAAGACACTACTATAACATTGTATTCTTACTTTATAAGTTCTTCTAAGGTTTAGTCATGTCGCTAACCCCTTTGTAAGTCCAAACCCATCGATTTCATGACCTACAAAATAATGGAGATTTTGGAAAACCTATACATAAGGAGACTAATATTGCATTGTTACACAAGATTAGCAGCCTTGTCATTTCCTTTTGACATAGCGCAGCTGGCTGGGAGACCAGGATGAGTTTGTCTCATCGATGAGAGGTAGGTTCAAACCACTGGCTATCACTTCAACTTTGAATATACGTGTTTTTTATTATAAATAAATAAGATTTAGGTTTTATGGGGCAATCTTGAATGTGACAGTACCAGTCCCATCCTCAGTTATAGGGACAAGGGTGATGTTACTCACCAGTTACCAGATCTTTTCGTTCTTATTTTTCATTTGATCTTGCAATATATATTTCATTATGTTTGAAATTGGTTTTTTTAGGTCATAATTTAAAATCAATTTTATAAAAAACTATAAATAACTTGAGAATTTCAATGTTTAATTGAGAAAGATTTTATTTATTGTCACCGAATCTTTTCGCTCATTTTTCTTTTGATCTTGTAAATTGCAACATATAGTTCATAATGATTGGAATTGTTTATTTTTTAGATCATAATTTAACAAACATTTTTATAAAATAATTAAAATAATTGTTAGAATTTCAATGTTCATTGAAAAATATTTTATTTATTGAATAACTGTTAAGGTGGCTAATCAAATGGTCATAATTCAATGATAAAAATAATTAATAAGTGAAGAAAAATAAGGAAATATATTGGCTCGCATTAAAATAAAACAAAATAATAATAATAATTTCTACATTGCCTTCAAATTTGGCAGCAAAGTGGAGAATGTCAATTCATGTAAGATTTTGGATCATAACTACCCTTTTTGTCATAACAGTTCACATAAGACTTTTGACATCTTCTTTGGAGATGCTCTAAAAAATTTCAAATTTAGTTGGTTTGTAACTGATTGATCGTTATAAGTTTTCTAACTTTATGTACAAACAGTTTGGATCATCGTGCAACAATGAAAGATCAGAAAGAAAACAAAAATTGTAGAATGAAAAATATTTAAATGACAAGGTTGCTAGCATATCTTCTCACATGACATATTTACCAGAATAATATATTCTAGAATCTTCTCAATTATATGGTTTGTCTCCAACTTTTTGGCAATATTAGTTTAAGCAGCAGAAAACAGGATCTGTGTATAAAATTAAAAGAATAGTCCTACACACTTCATCATAAACAGCTATATATATGCGTTTTCCCTAGGTACTTCATTTGTTTAAAAATTAAAATCATTTTCGAGCAGATTTCACTTAATTTATAACTGCATATATAGTGCTTTCACGATCTTGAAATAAAGAACCAAGGAGACACGTGCTCGGAAGAGACGAGTACAAGGCAACACATATACGTGCATACAAACTGAAAACTGAACATAAAGTTTGCTCATCATCCGCATGATGTTTGCATTCCAACCATTTTTAATTGCAAGCTTCAATTTCTCACTACTTCTATATTTGTTCAAAACATATAGTTTGATTATTATTTAGGCCAAATTTAAGGAGTTAAGTGGTTAGCTCAGTTCGAAGGGTCCCTCTACCTTGTGTGTCGCTCACCAAGGTTGTAGTTTCGCTATTAGTAATCCTTGCTGGTGCACGGTAAATTCTTACGTAAATCTATATCAGTGGCAACTGGCAGTTTGGTTTCATGTGTAAGTCATTTCGGTTCAAAATTGTGGATATGTGATGGCGCTGGTGGTGAGAGTAACCAATCTTCCCTAAAACTTTTAAAGATCTACTGAAAAGTTGTTAGTGATGGAAACTGAAACTGCAACTTTTTATGCATATTAATTACGTGAACTAATTTCTTATGGATTTGAATAATATGAAGTTCCAATTGGCATGACCCCAATTAATTAAGAAATAAAGTGCCTTACTCAACTGGGGAAAAAAAAAATCTGGGTTTGCAATATCAAAATTGGCTACACGCTAAACCCCAAGATATGCACACTTCAGTTCCATTATTCATGTATATCCAGTGCTTCCCGTTTCGAAGAGAGAAGATCTTTTACGCCACAAAAAAGTTTGTTAGGTTTACTCTTTGACCAATATTTTTGTCAAGATCCCCATCTATCAAAGAGTATTTATTATTAGTAGCTAAAATTTAGCCACAAACCAGTTTTTATAAAACAATTCAAATATAGCCAACAATTCCCTTAAATAGACTCAATTAGCCTCAAAATCAAAACTTAATTACACCCTTAAACCAAAACCTAATCAAGCATCATTGTTATCCAGTATCATTCTGCCATACTGGGATTTAGAAGCAGCATCATCATCAACTTGCTTATACTTTGAATTTGAATAGTCATATATATGATTCTCATCATGTACACCATAAAATCGATCCTAAATATTCTCATCTTCCAATGCACTTTTCTGGGGTGATTTGCTCCATCTCCCTATTTTTCTTTTTGTCTTTCACATATTCACATTAAATTGTTTCACTGGTTGTGCATATTATGCTCAATTTTTATTACTCAATTAAATGTCTAATTAGGGTGCCCTCTGTCTCAGAGCTCATGTGCAGAATGCATGAGAGCATACGATCGCAATTTCCATCAAAATGAATACTTACAAAATACTCTTAAAAAATATGCAGAAATACATAAAAAAATTTCTGAGAAATACCAATTACTTATCACACAAGAATATTTAAAACTTGTTGTTATGTGAATTTTTCATCATCATATTTGTAGGCTTGTAAATTAAGAAATGAAATTGATAATTTGATTAACTTAATATCCATCAGAATAAATACCTTTTCATAAAATGTTTAATTTCATCATGCTCCTCTTTCTACCTTTTCCAATTCGATTTGGGATATGAAAATAATTAAACCATTAAAATGAAAAAGACCAAAGAAGAAAGAACATAAAGAAAATCTCTTTGGCGTTTGGTTTTCAATTTTGAGGGTACTTCGATAAATTGACGGGAGATTTTGACTATAAATGATAGTTTTTATAAAAACTAACATGTTTTAATATAGGAATTAAATTTCGGTTATAAATGATAAATTCTTTCTAAGATACATCAATATTGGGGGAGTGGATCGAATAAAGGTTTTGGGTGTAGATGTAAACGCTCCAACTACAAGTTCCTTGCTCTATCCATATTTGACATTTTTGTACTTCTTTATCATGATGTTGGTGTTGAAACTATGGAGGAATATAATGGAGCATGTTGAAATTAACCCAGTTTTAGCTTTACACCAATTTTGTTGATGAAATCAATGCATGTACTGCATTCATTGAATTTTGTCAAATTATATACCAATATCATTCAAAGTCATTCAGGATACAGTCAGCGGTTAATTAGCTTTTCTCTCTCTGTCTTTCATGCATGTAATATCAAAATAAAGAAAAGAAAATGACCACATGCCAATATAATTTGTAGTTTTTTGAACAAATTTAATTTGTAGTTAATTATAATATCAACTTCCTTGCAACTTCAATTTGTCCTTAAAATATCAATTTAATTTGTAGTTATAACTTCTGCAAGCATTTTTGTTGATTGTTTTTGTTTTTGCGGGTCTTGGCATAGCCCCCGCTTGTATCTTTTTTATTTTCTTTCTTTAATTATCAATAAATATGGTGGAGGAGGAACGAGCGGGATTTTTTCTTTAGTGTAATGGCCCTCACCCTTTTAGAAGAGGGTAGGTGACTTGCTTACGACCATTGACGAATAACTAATCTCACATAATATTTCTTCATTTGAAAAAAGAAAAAAATTTATTTTCCGCAAGCATGATGATGACTGATTAGCTTACACCTTAAATCGACCCCTCACTGAATGCCCACTTTCAGTAACACGCGCGCGCACACATGAACATTTATATATAGTTCTTCTAACTTTTAATTACAGCCAAGTCAATGAGGTAGAAGTAGAACCTTTTTTCCCTTCAACATCCAACCAAATTAAGCTTCCAGAAAGACTGTTAAAGCAGGCTGCAGAGTCGCAAACATCATTTTCATACAGCAACAGAAGTATACATAAAATAAAATCAAGGGTCCTCATAAATTTATTTGACCATGTTCTAATCAAGGGCACTCAATGGCAATAAAATAAAATAAAACCAAGGGTCCTCATAAACTTGCGTATCAACTTATGGAAAAGACTATTTGCTTTAATAAAGTTATATGGCGATCGTCAATGTATTCAACTAATAATGTTGATCGTTATACGAACGTCTTGTAATAATATAGAAAATTATTTTTAGTGAACATTATCGTTATATTCACCTTCAGGCTTCCTACTTTTATTTTTAATTGTATTATAACATGATGTTATCATTAGATTTCAATTAACAACTAACAATATAACTTTTTAATAAAAGTATTAATCTGTATCGTCTCGACTCGCTAATACAAATGGAGGTACTTAAGTCTCGTCTTTGCTAGAATTATATATGATCAATATAGTGTTTGATTATTGACATGAACACCACTCTTTAACCTCTAAAATTTTAATCACGTGATTCGGTCTAGTTTTGTTATCAACTGAACGTTGTTGCAATTGATCATTGAATTTGGACATGGACGGCTGAAACATGAGAGATTTTTTAATGTGTTCGTTACACGAGGTGGTACATCACGTGTTTTTATATAAATGGTAGAATATATGTGTTAAAATGTTAATAACTTAAAATTTTAAATTTTTAACTACTTATATAAAAACACTTGATGTATCATCCGTTTCCGTCATAATTAAAAAATTCTCTATAAACACCACGTAAGAAAAAAGGACGAATAATTAATAATATCCTCACCAATCACCATGTTGTCCTCACCAAAGAAAGGACATGAAAACGTGGACATATTTACTGATTGTGTCTGTATCACGTGGTTCAAGACATCAAGTATCCTATGGTACTCTGAAAGTAATCAAATCATGGGGTCATGAGTCTTTAAAAAATCAAAAAAGTGATTGAAGTATTTGACGAAATGAAATTACCACGCACGTACCTAACTTCCCAGGGAGGTAGACGTATTCATGCACCAGGGAAATGGAAAGGTAGATATGATAATGACAATGTTATGTCTCACGTAAAAGTGATTTGTATGGAATGAGGTTATATTTACACTGATGTTTCAGTTTAATTATACATGTTAAGTGTTTTAATTTTTTTTTTTTTTTCACATACCATTGTATTATTAAATTAAAATGTTACATAATGATGAATTTGTCCGATACAAAGGATGAGGATTCTCTTCGGATTCTATTTGTGAGGATTTCAGGAATCCTCAAATCTTGTTCGTTCATTGTATATTATGCGATTAGTTTTCATCAGATACTATTTATATTTAATTTTAAATAAAAATATTTAAAATAATTTATAACCGCACGATATATAATGAACGAACACGATTTAAGGATCATCGAGATCCTCACAAAGAAAATCTACAGAGGATCCTCATTCCAATACAAATAGATCTTGTTTCACATCTCCTTGGCACTTCCCTGCCTCCTTGGACATAAAATATAATAATAATATTTTATAATTTGTTTGGTTTATGAGAGATTATGCATGACATTATTGCTCACCTAAGGACGTATGAATGAGATCCTGTGAGTACCGTTTTGGTTAATATCATTCGATTAATTAATCTTAGGGTAGATAGAATTATAAAATAAAAATAAAAATAAAAACTTTCTTGTTTTATCTAAACAATAATTAGCGAACTAATTGAAGGAAAAAAAAAAACAAAAAAAAAAATTCACGTCACACGTCTTCTCCGGGGGCCAACTCGTCCCCGTCGTCTTCCATCTCTATCTCCTTGTCTTTTTTTCCCTATGAACAAGGAGAAGCAATCTGCCTCAAATTTCACACCGTCGCCGAAGAATTAAAATTTTATTTCAACCTTTTCACAGGTCTTTCCCTTCTGGATCTGTTCTTTGGATTGTTTTTTCTGATGTTTTTTTGAACAAGGTAATTAATAGTACGAATTTGGTTTTGAATGGTATACTCCATTGAACACAAGGTGTTGCAGGCTGTTTTATCAAACAAAAAGAGGAATTTGGTGGTGCCTAACTCTAGTTAAAGGAAAACTGAAATAAAAAAGGGATGCAAGAAAGACAGACTGCTGGGTGGAAGTATGGAAGACAAACTATTGAGTTTTCTTTTCCCCGAATGAAAGAGACAAGAGGAAGTAGACGATAAAATTTTCATTCTGATCGGAAGTGATACACCACGTGTTTTTATATAAGTGATAAATTTTTTTAATATTTAAGTTATTAATTTTTTAACATACATATCCCACCATTTGTAATGTAGCACGTGATGTACCATCCCGTGTTCCGGTTACTTTGAAAAATCTCTCGAAGTAGAGACAAGGGATGGTGTAAGATTGAACATGTTGTTTATCTTTCCAAGAAAGATGACAACTAATGATAAACAACGATTATCCAACCCTTTCAAGTTAGAAGAAGTTCATCCTATCCGTGATGACAGTCAAACAGAAATATAATCTTACAACTCTATCTACTCTTAGGGGGGTGTTAATTAAAATGGTCCTCACAGGGCCTATTGTTTGGTAATTGGTAGCATTACTGTTCTTCATGATGCCATCATGAAACAAAACGTAAACAGTTGCAAATTAGGACGCTGTTAATTAAAATGGTCCTCACAGGGCCTATTGTTTGGTAATTGGTAGCATTACTGTTCTTCATGATGCCATCCTGAAAGAAAACGTAAACAGTCGCAATTTAGGACGGTGTTAATTAAAATGGTCTTCATAGGACCTATTGTTTGGTAATTGGTAGCATTACTGTTCTTCATGATGCCATCATGAAAGAAAACGTAAACAGTTGCAAATTACGATGCGTTCTAAGGTTTGAGCAGTTGAGCTAACTGTTTGACGTCCAGTCCTTTGTCCATGTGGCCAAAGGTTGTTTTTCTTCTTTGGCCCTATGGTTCTCACAAAATCTTGATTGGTTTCATGTCAATCATAACATACATGTATACGTATTTATTAAAAAATACACTAATTTTTGCGTATACGTTGACGATACCAATAAACAAAGTTGATGACTCTGCTAAATAAGAGAAATTATGTATACAAACATGTTTATCAAGTTGAATAATAAAAATAAATATTTGTACAAGAAAAATGGACTGTTGCTTGTATCTTCAATCTGGAGAAAAGGGTGAGAAATTAACTGGATCAAATTTGGTAAATTGGTTTTGGGCTTCTTATTGAAAATATCGTGGGCTCGCCGTTTAAAATTGTAGGCCTTCTAAGCATAAGCGGGCTTTCTAATGACCGAGGCCCGTCAGACAAAGGCTGAAATTTCAAGCCCAACTCAGTAATGAGTGAGAATTTTATAAAGAAAACTAATGCAAATGACTTGAAAACTTTGAGTTTTAACAATAATGATAAAATAAAAGATAAAGTGAATAGTATTAGGATTGACTTTTTAGTGTAAAAATGTGGTTTTTCGTTAAAGTGAACAGTACCAGAAGCTTTTCGTTAAAGTTCCTAATTTTATTTGCATTTAGTGGAAATAAATTAATAATCATGCACTACGTTACTATTAGCTTTTTGTCACACGAGATAACAGCTGACAAATTTTTTTTTCAATTTAATCTTTATTTTTTAGGCATTTTAATTTTTTAAAAACCTTAATTTACAGTTTATGATTTTTTTTAATGTTAGTAACTCTTCTATGTGGTTGTTTTCATTTGATTATTTTTACTAATTTGCTATTTAATTTTAATTTGTTATTTTTTAAAGTTGTAAAAAAGGAGGAGCATTTTGGGTATTACGAGAGTTTCGCCAAATTTTGGGTATTTTGCTATTTAACTCTTTATAAGGAACTTTCTCAGAAGAAGTTAAATCATGTTTAAAAGTTGAAATCCAAATTTGATTTGGACTTGAACTTGTTTCTTAGTTTAACTTTTGTTTTGGGCTTTTTATTAAACAAATTATAGTCCAAATCATAACCTTCGCACCAAGAAAACGGAAATTTCTTAGAAAATCCCGTATATAACCTCGTTCCGTCACGTCCCCGTTCTCTCTCTCCTCTCTCTCTCGCTCTCTCCACCTGACAACTTGATGATCAGAAGTTTTTGACTCCCACCGATTCGGCTCCTCCGCTCTGCCATGGCGGTCCAGTTCAAATTCAGAAGCTCCGTCAACTTTGAATCCGTCGCCATCGACGGCCGCGCCTCCATCTCCGTTCGCGATCTCAAATCCAAGATAATTCGCCACAAGAACCTCAACCTCTGCCAAGACTCCGAACTCGTCTTCTCTGACGCCGTAACCGGTCAAGGTCAACTCTCTCCCTCCCTTTCCCTTTGTCAATAGCCTTTGTCGCTTTCAATTTTATTTTTCTGTTTGGTTGCCCAGAAAACGGGAGGAAAACCAATTGAGACGTTACAGTTAGCCATAAATCCTTTTCCTTTTGTGTCCGTTTGATTCAGAAACACGTTAGAATTACGATTTTGGTGGTTGGTTGCATGGAATTGGAATTAGGGTTTATGTATATTGTTAGCTACGTTTTGAAACGCCTTTCGGTTTCGGATTGATTACAGAGTACAACGACGAGAGCATTCAAATTCCTTGCGGTTCTAGCGTGGTAATTAAGAGAGTTCCTGCAGGATCAGTACATGTGAACCAGTAAGATACCTATCCGTTTGATTTATAGTTTTATATATTCGGTGCACGTTTTCAGTTGGCATGCATATTAATTGGCGATCAAAGTTTGTTTATTGTTTCGGAATTTGAATTTATTCTTATGATTTGTGACAGGCCTCACTTCAATTCATGTCAGAATCTTCATAGCAAGGACTCTGTGGATGCTAAATCACCCGCTGCACCGGTTTGTATCTTAAACTTCGCACTCGCATTTCAAGTTGCAGTTGTGGATATTTCTTAGTCACATTTGAAGCTCTTTGGTTGATTATCTATTTAATTTTTTCTTGTGTCTTTGGTGTTTCGCAGAATGCTGAGACTGTTGACTTTGATGACTTTGGGGTTGACTTGTATCCCATTCCTAAAGAAACCCTTTTCAGTTCTGATTTGGATACGGACAAGGATAACTTCATCTATGATTATCAACCAAATACCGATAACGGCATCAAAAGGTTTGATTGTTTCTTTTATTAGTGATTCCCTAGTGGTGTATGATTGTTTATTTTAAGACTCTGGAATTGCATATACCAAACATTTGGTAAATATTTGGTATTTATGCTGTACATGATTTCAATTTGTATTTAGATATTCGGAGCCCGCTATGAGACGATGCTTGAAACTTGAAGCAAGTGGCATTAGTGATGCTATTCCAGGAGGTATGTGCTTCGATTACAAAGCTTCACGGGTTAGGCCTATGTTTGTTACGTGTATTTGTCTTTTCATGGGTTAGGCCTATGTTTGTTACGTGTATTTGTCTTTTCATGGGTTAGGCCTATGCTTACCACTCTGAATTATTTTATATAGTTCATGCGCATAGTGGAGTTGAACAAATCATATTGCCGACAAAATCAAAGCCTGAAGAAGAAGACATGAATGTGGAAAGGTAAGAGATGCATTTGTTGTATCATCTTATTGTTTGTCTGGTTCTTCGGTCTCAATGATCTGACTTGTTTTCTCTCTTGTAAATGAAGGGTGGGCAGTGCGAATGCCCTGGATACACCGCATGCTAATTTGTCATCAGAACTGAAATGCTCTCTATGCAACGCATTTTTCAAGGAGGCCGTAATGATACCATGCTGCCAGCACAGTTTTTGTGAGAAATGTAAGTCTATGGTCTGATAGTTTACCGTTGGATAGTTTTCATGAGAGATGTTGTGTTAGGTATTAGTGATTCTGGGCTGTAACCTGAGTGTGATAGCTTATGCACATTTTGTGTTCAGGTATTTCTCAAGTGTTGCGAGAGAAGACCAGATGTCCCATGTGTCTTTTGACCAAATGCAGAGTAGAAGATTTGCTGCCAAATGTTTCTCTGAGGCAAGCAATTGAGCATTTCCTAGAATCCCAAAATTTAATCACTGCTCCAGATAATGATTGTTGCCAGTATGCTCCAGGTAGGAGTTTCACATATGTTTATTCTGACATACTTTAACCCCACTCTTGTGTTTAACAAGTTATTAATGTAAAAACAGATGGAGAATCTGGAATTCAGGCCAAAGATGTGTCTCGGGGTGGTAATATTTTACAAAGAGAGGCAGAGGCGCCTCATTCTCCTGAAACAGGGACAGGTTCTAATCATTTATTCGCAGAATCTGCTTTTAACCCTCCTTTCCAAAAAGATGTTAAACCTGCAATCACAAAAAAGAGGCCACCTTGGGTTTCTACAGAAGGTAGTATCTAACTTGGTCCTTGTGACATTGCTGGAACCTTATTCGATTGTTGTTTTGGCATGTATAACCTTTTTTGACAATCATGCTATTCACCAGGTGGTGACAAGAGCTTCTCAGAGACTGGAAAGCACAGAAAGGTATTCATTGTGAAAGTAGACGTGAAAATTCTCATTTTTATTGTTGGAACAAACTGTTAATCATTGTTTGAGCACTTTTTGGTTGCGTGACTTAATTATTTATAATTTTGGGTGCGTTTTTTTGAATGTATACTTGTCTTTATGGAATCAGGGGGAACGTACCTGTTACAGGTGTGGTTCGCCAGACCATTTCATCAGAGACTGTCCAGTTGCTTCAAGCCCACATCCTATGCTTCATGCAGGTATGAAATAGGAGTTGTACGCATTCATTTGTAATTGCATGAACTCTTGCCTGTGATGCTCACCAATTTGTGGATTTTAGGAAATGCAATCTTTCCAGGAGCTATGCCAGGTTATGTACCACCATACTGGAATGGGGCTTCCTCACCTCATGCCATGCCTTTTGGAAATCCATATGGAAATCATGCGATGACGGCTTTTGGCACAAATATGGTCCCTCCTGCTCCTTATGCAGTTCCTGCATACATGCCATCTATGTATAACTCGTTCCCTTCCTTTGGGTAGGTTCAGTTTCATCTTTAGCTGATTGCTGTACGGAAGATATTCATTATTATTGGTCCTCAATCATATGAAGTATTCTTCATAATTGCATTATATTGATTTTTACACCAAACCATCTTGCAGTGGATATATGAGGATGGGAGGTGTTGCTCCTCTTCCAGTGACTGGTGAAGACTGCCATTTAAGTCGTTCAGAATCCATGGATCTTCATGGTTGGGTAAAGAGAAGAAAAGTTTCAAATGAGAATTTGAGGAGGTGAGTCTTTTATTATCAATAATCAGTAGGAGGAACTTATGAACATTTTATTTGATCTATGTGTGTAAATAAGGGCAAAGGTATATGCATCTCTGGTTATGCTATCTTGCATCTGAAATAATATTATTGGTTTTGATTATAGTTTGTTAATATACCTGATTTTTAATGACTAACGAGTGGTTTTGTCCTGCTTCAGAGAACAATCTCATGATGGTGAAGATGACGAAGACCGTGATTTAAACGAGAGACATTACTATAATGGGATGGAAAAATTACATGACCACAGATATCATATAAACAGGGAAATGAGCATAAGTTACTCTGAGGATGGCTCTACTAAAGGGTCCCAGAGGCAATATCGGCATCATAATCACACAGATGAAGACAGGCTTGCAGTTGATGGTCAGCAGAAGAGTTCCCGTTTGGTGGTTGATGGTCGAGATCAGAAGCAGTATCATCGCACGGAAGGATCAAGTTCAGAATTAGACGATGTGCCAAGTAGCTCCAGTTGCCACAGTGAAGAGAGACAGAAGCATCACCATAGAAGCTCCAGAAAGCATAAGGATCGAAGAGAGCAGTGTGGCAATGATTCCAGTCAGAGTCATCGTCGATATACCAAAGACAATAACAGAAACAGGATCGAGCATGAATCCAAAAGGCAGAATCAGAAATATCGCAGCCATGCAGGATCTGGTATCGATCAAAGTGGTTCCAGTGATAAGAAGTTGGAGAAAGAGAGCAGTCACAGTTCTAGACATTCTAAGCTCAGTGGAAAGAGTAATGTTGATGAGCGGAGTCATGACAGGTGGAAGATGGTTAGTGGGTCAGATGAAGATTGTGGAGAAGGTTATCAGTATTCTAGACAGAAAAGAAAACACTAATCAGGACTGGTTTGTGAGGTAAATTGTGTAGATGAAATCGCATTTCTAAACTTTGATGTTCTATATGGTACTTTTGTCGTTTCAGTTAGATTGTATTAATGTTTTGTTATTAGCTCCGTTTATTTCTTGATAAAACCTGCCTACACTTGTTGAAAGCAACATATTTAGCGCACAGTAATCTCGGACTTGTGCAGGATGCTTGATCTAATGCCGATTCTCTGTTGGTTTTATTGAAACAGATCTGATTGACTCGGCTTTTGGACAGTAACTACTTTTAAATATC
Source organism: Pyrus communis (assembly GCF_041283825.1). Lineage (NCBI taxonomy): Eukaryota > Viridiplantae > Streptophyta > Magnoliopsida > Rosales > Rosaceae > Pyrus > Pyrus communis. Next base: position 40,151,145 of record NC_142579.1, on the reverse strand, counting down.
TGCTAACCCACCTCTTCACTTATTCCAGCTTGGTCATAGAGGGAGAGGCTAGCATTCAAAAGTTTTAAGAATAGCAGCAATTGTTGATGTAATCATCGGGCTTTATGCTTTTCGTTCGTCCCGAAACTTACCTTCGCAGACATGTTAAAGCCAGTGAAGGTATGTTCTCTTGCAGAGGAAAAAAGGTGCAGAAACAGAAGCCATAAAACGAGGGGGAGAAAAAGAAAAAAAACTGACTCCACAAATCTTCCACGTTTCGGAGCTGCAAAATTTGATTCGCCAGCTTCTTGCACTCCACTTTGCATTAGTAAAAAGATTATAATACACTGTTTAGAGTTTTCGTGTCTAATTCAGTGCACGTACAATCTTAAAAACTGAAGATTACACTGCATATTTTGTATAATGATGGTATGAATTTCATGTTTTAGCGTCGGTTTCTCGGCGTGGTAAAGACCAATTTGTACGTAAAGGGATTGTACATGCCAGATTCCGATGCTAAAGGTAATGCGTTACCCGTAGTAAACTGGTTACTTTCCGAATTTTACTAATACGAAGTGTTTTTCTGTTTTCAGGTCAGATATCTTGCTTTTCTTCCCCAGGAAGATGCAATTGCAACCCAACAGTCCAACGCAGCAATACTTACCAACTATTGCAAAATTAAGAAGCTGCAAAGAAAAATATTTGACATGTAATGCGAGTTTCCAACAAACTTATTCGGTCGATTAAGGGCTCGATCGGTTAAGGGCGATGGATAATACGATGGACAATATCAACCATCCCAATATGAAGTACCCCACCAACCTCGTCGGCCCTGGATCCTCTGGTTCCTGCAATAACAAGTGGTCGCAGAGATTATTTCGACGGTTTTCTCAGTTATTCATGGACAACCAAAGCTAGACAAGAGGACATGAAACGGGAACGTCCTGGTTGCAGTGTCTCAAAACAATTATTCGACGTTGCAACCTTGGTGTCTCCATTTCATGCAAGTCCTTAACGCACTTGACTTGCACGGAAACTTGAACCGATACCCTTAAGAATTAAAATCCATGGCTGCAAGGGACCTCATGACGAACTCTTCCCGACTATCCTTGGGAAGAAATTAAAATGGTTTAACCTGATTTCAACCGGCTCGGTCCTCTCCGAGATCAACAATAAAAATGAAAACCTTGAACCTAATTATTAAACCGAAAAAAATAATTACAAAACTACGGACAAAGATTAGTAAGTACCCCCACTGGCGGCGGAGTTCCTTCGGCCGGTCTGGTTTTCTCAACCTCATAAGGCCAAATGTACCCGTCCGGGTTTGCGCTCCTGGCCAGGCTCCAGTCGTAAAATCTTCGTTCATCCCCCGATGACAAGATTGTGTACGACTCCTATGGATGATGTACAATTTTAATCAGCAAATGGTGTTATGGGAAAGTATAATGACAATATATTCATCGAAGGGCCTATTTGGAAAAGTTTTTAAATTGGTTAAAAGCGTTTTCAGATGTCCAAAAATATTTTTCAGAAGCACACTTTTCAGACAGTATAACTTTAAGTAAAAATCATTTGAACTACGAGAACAAAAGGGTACTTAAAACGTACTTTTAAAGGTTCCAAATTCTTGTTTAGCTCCTCTTCTTCTAACTCCTGGCTCATTAGCTTGTCAAGCTTGGCTTTGTATGCAACTGAAACCTGCTTAAAATTAAGAGAAACTCAATTTGTTAAATGACGGTCTCAACGACAAAAGGTCGACTTGTCTTAGATTCGACTGACACTTATACTATATGGAGGAATATGTCAAACTAATTGTGAAAAAAAACGGCGAGAATAAAAGTTGGGACCTCATCATAGGAGCATCCTCTTTGAAGTCCAAGCCTGCCATAGTGATCAACATCTGTAATTGCTGGAATACAAACCATTTCTTGTGAGTTAATCAAGTTTAATGGGAAATCTGAAAGACTTAAATTCAAATATGAATCGGGACGCATATGTGTGTTCGGCAGGTTGGATACTCTCGCCCTTTGCGGTATACTAGAGTAGTTTAAACTATCGTCTTCTATATAAAAAGAAAGCAATCAAGATCGACATTACGTACGTATGCCACGAAGGGCCCGTTCGACGTTGAGAGCAGAAATCAGAGAAGGCGGTTCTGTCGGAACTTCAATGGAGCTTCCTGTATTGGCTTCGGTCGTAACAGTCTCTGCCGATGCATCGCCGGAGCTCCTAATAATGCAAAACCCGCGCGGTTTAGACGCAAACCTTATGGAATTCGAAAATGCACAGCCAATCTTTGGAGTTGGATTAGTAATATGAAAGCTTTTCTGGGCAGTATATATTGTAGAGGTGGAAGATGACATAGCCATTGGCGTAAGGTATTAGCATGCAGGGAAGCAGTTTTTCTGGTTAATGTCGTCAGTGCTATTTGGAGTTTTGTTTCGTTGGAGATAAGGCTCCGCTTGTTTTCCTACCAAAGGTTTGTTATCTGCATGAGTTTTATTATAAGACAATGGCTGTACTCGAATTTAGAAAAGAATTAAGCAAATGCCTCCTCACTAATCACATTCTTTCAATTTGCTTAATCAATTTTCAATTTGATTATGAGTCGTTGTAATATTTTAACACGTGCTTAAATATTTGTTAATTTATCACATTTACTTTTAATTTTTCTCATTAGAATGAATGAAAATAACTTCGACTTAATAAAAAATTTCACAAATTTGACATATGCTTATTAAAGCACCTGATGGTCCATGAGTAGATAAAATTATCAAATTAAATTGAGTGGTGTGTGTGAGAGTGGGTTAGTATTCCAGACTCGTGTTGAAATAAGAAGTTAGTTTCATGATTCAATCAACAACCAAGTCGTTGTAGTATAGTGGTAAGTATTCCCGCCTGTCACGCGGGTGACCCGGGTTCGATCCCCGGCAACGGCGTTTTTTCAATTTTTTTTTTTTTTTTTTTTTTTTTTAAATTCCCCAACTTCTGCTACTTATTTTACGTCAATACGACGTCACTTGGATTTATCTTCTTCCGGTTTCTTCGTTCTCCTCGAGCAACCAGACATCTCCAGTCGTTTCTGTTTCTCTCTTCCATTCTTCATATTCAATTCTCAGTTTTTCAAATCTTCCGAATTTTGAATTGGAGTTGCAACAACTGACACTGATAGCATATGGGTTGGAACGAGGCAATCGGATCGGGGCAGCAAGCCGGCCCGAGCGGAGGAGAACCGGGTCCCAGCAGCAGCAGCGACCAGGGCGTGGCACGGCAGTTCCCACTTGCGGCTCAGCCGGAGATCATGAGAGCAGCCGAAAAGGACGACCAGTACGCCTCCTTCGTCTACGACGCTTGCCGAGACGCCGTCCGCCACCTCTTGGGTTTGTTAATTTGCAGATTACGATTGCAATTAAGGTTTAATTGAGCTAATTAGTACTTACCTTCGGCGCGTTTGTGTGTTTTAGGTACGAGAGTTTCTGTAGCTTACCAGAACGAGGTTGGGTTCAATTCCAAGTTTTGAACTTTAATTCCTGGGAATTGGGATATTTACAACTAGCTCCATCCGTGGAGATTGGAGTTCATCACTCTCTTTTCTTTTGGTTTTGGCAGACAAAGCTTCTTGGGCAAGTGCTTTATTACGTTTTGACAACAGGGTCCGGCCAGCAAACTCTCGGGGAAGAGTACTGTGACATCACTCAGGTTTACCCATTTTGCTTCTGATAATCTCACATATGAAATTCCTGTTTTACTTGTGTATTTGATTCAAACATGAGATCGGATAAACGCTCTTAACCGATTGAGCTACAAGCTCCTTGTTTTATTTGTTGTAGGTGATTTTAAGACCTCGGTTGCAAGTATAAATGTTATTAATCGTTTGAGCTATAAGCGCTTTGCTTTGGTACTTGTGTAGTTGATGCTTGATACTTGTGTTTTCAGGTTGCCGGACCTTATGGACTGCCTCCAACGCCAGCAAGGCGTGCGCTTTTCATTGTCTACCAGACAGCCCTTCCTTACATTGCTGAACGAATTAGGTTCCAACTCCCCTCCCACTTTTTGACTCATCTACTTATGTTATTTTAGTGTTAGTTTTGGCAAGCTGTGAGCGTGCTCATGTCTGTTTTTTAATGCACTGTACACAGCTCTAGAGCTGCTAACCGTGGCATAGCCCTAGCTGATTCCGAAGAGCTCTATGGCGTCAGTGCTTCACTAAGCAATGATGCTCAATCTTCTTCCACTATTCATAATTCAACTGGCTCTACATCTGGTCCATCTGTTTCAGCTTTGAGAAGATTAAAAGAGAAGTTCAACGGGTTATGGATTTCGTTAGCTCGGAGATGGCCTACGGTATACTTATCCACCTCTTATGTTTGTTTATAACTTGATTGCTGGGTCGAATTTATGTTATCTTTTTTTTCAATTTTCTGTGCGGCCTTCGATTGGTGATCAGATAACCTGGATTGAATGCCTTTTGTAGTTAACATCTCTGTGATGCTGGTCCCTCCAGGTGCTTCCTATAGCTGGAGAATTTTTGCAATTGGTTATTCGTGCCAACCTCATGTTCTTTTACTTTGAAGGTGATTCCTGCTTTTAGAGGTTCATGTATTGTTGTGTTACAAGTGTAAATTCTAATAATGAAATTGCGGAAGAAATTGATTTCTTGCTATCATTGATTCTCTGCAGGCCTCTTCTATCATATATCAAAACGAGCAGCGGGCATTCGTTATGTGTTCATTGGAAAACCATCTAACCAAAGGCCTCGGTATGGATTTCATATCCTAATGGACTATGCTTTAGTCGCACTATAAGAAGTATGCATGGAAGGGTTATCATTTGTTGATTACTCCTTCCTGCTAGTATCAGCAAGTTTTCTCATCTGCACTTGCTTCTTCTATGAGCTATATATATCACACTCACAGATTGAGCATATCTTAGCATTGTGGCGTTCATAGTTTTCAGATTGATGATTAAAGGATCGGCACTCGTCTGATTTTAATTTTTATAAAAGTTCCAATAGACTGAGAATTATTAGTTGTATAGCAATACTTTATCCATAAAATTCAGACTCATATGATTGGCTCCCATGCAGATACCAAATTTTAGGCGTATTTCTATTGATTCAGCTTTGTATCATAGCTGCTGAAGGACTGAGGCGCAGCAATTTATCCTCTATTGCAAGTTCAGCTCAGCAGACTTTTGGTACACACCAAACTTCTGCAGGTCGGTATGTTAGTAATATTTTTACCTTATAGATATGGTCTTGATTCAGCCTATGAGAGTAATATCGCTTATCTTAGGTCAGACTGTCAGAGTAATTAAGCTGAGCCCAATAAAAAGCAACAAGATTAACTTCAAACATTGTCTGCCTTGCAGCCAATGTTTGTTAGAAATGTCATTGAGTATCTTTGTAGCTGCTACTGTAATATGTAACCTTGATTTATGGGTTTATAGGTCGAGATTTGCCTGTGTTAAATGAGGAAGGTAATTTGATATCTGCGGATGCTACCAAGGGGAGTTGGGTCTCTGAATCTTCTACTGCAGAGGTATACATTCGAAAACTTTTTCTCCTTTGACGGTGGTTGAATTCTTATTTGTCCCTTTGGTTGCCAGCTGTGTTCTTGTATAAGATAAGCGGAGAACATAAACAAAATACAAAGTTATAAGTATATGAATACTTGCTTATGCGAATACTTGAAAACACGTGCTAATTTGGTTCAAGAGCTGGAAAACACGTGCTAATTTACTCGATTTTGTTTCCTCCTTCTAGTCTCAGGCCAGCGGGACCAGCAAATGCACACTCTGTTTGAGTAATCGCCAATACCCAACAGCCACACCTTGCGGTCACGTATTTTGCTGGTACTGTCAGGTTTGCATTTTCATTATTCTCTCACTTTCTGTGGTTTATTAACATGCTCTATTTGCAGGAGCTGCATCATGGAATGGTGCAACGAAAAGCCCGAATGCCCCCTCTGCCGGACTCCCATAACTCATTCGAGCCTAGTTTGCTTGTACCATTCAGACTTCTAGCATTTGATCGTGCCATCGCGGTCAGTGTTCGCCATTCGGTAAACAGAAACAAGAAACGACTTGCAGTAAAGCAACTTGCCCTCTAATTCAACGATGACAAGGATATTTATGCAGTTAGTGTCTGTACTAATATGATAAACAGGTTAGAATAGAATGCACCACCTATGTGCCTTAGGTGATTAGAGCATCTTTAATAGTGTAGGCAATTCAGTAGGTGACGCAATAGTTTTCTTTGAAGAAATAAAAGAAATGAAATCGAGGTAGCACCTCGTTGATTTGTTTTCCAGGTGACAAAATGAAACTCGCGTTTTTCTTTTTGATACAGACGATATGTAATTTTAAATCAATCTAAACTATGACAAGGCGAATTCGGCTTTGGGTGCACTAATGAAGCACATGTACTCTAGCCAATGAGACCGCATTGATTTGCACATTGAAACTCGAGTTTTTTTTATTGCACTTTTTATGTTACACTAGAAGGTCGGAAGTTTTGGATGTTGGACTCAAAGAGTCGAAGAAAAACCCTCTTCACGGGGAATATCGACTGCTAGCGAAACTCAAGCGGCTATTTGTTGGGCTTTTAGCTCACCTTTTTTTTTTTAATCGAAATTAGCTCACCTATTTTACCACCAAAAAAAACAAGAGATAACGGGCTTCCCTTTTTGATAACAAGGCAGAAACCCCCGACCCGACATTTATTAGTTTCAAATTAAATCTCATCCGTCTAAGTGCATGATCTCGGAATGGACCGTCAGATCACCCTCCTCCCTCCCCTCTTTATATACCAAACAAAATAGTTCCAGCAAACCCTCTACTGAAGCAAATTAGGGTTTTGCAAGCAAACGCGGAAGGCGCCGAAGCTCAGTGTTTCTCTGATCTCCTCCGATTTCCTGCAACAACATGGCGGCAGCTACCCAGATGAGCAAGAAGCGAAAGGTAAACCCTAACCCTAGAACTCCACCAAACCTTAATTTTCGATTTCGCAGCCAATCAAATCTCAAATGATTATACAACCAATCAATCGTATTGTGTTCTGTGATTTGATAGTTTGTGGCCGACGGAGTTTTCTTCGCCGAGCTGAACGAGGTTCTAACCAGAGAGCTGGCGGAGGACGGCTACTCCGGCGTCGAAGTTAGGGTCACCCCTGTCCGCACCGAGATCATCATCCGAGCCACTCGCACTCAGAACGTCCTTGGTAAATCTCACTCTTTATCTGTAATTCTGTTTGTTAATCGATTTAAAATGAGATTATTTTGATCATTATGTTTTTGTTTATATAAGTATATATTTATGTATGTATGTGTATGTGGATTAGGCGAGAAGGGAAGAAGGATTAGGGAGCTGACATCTATTGTTCAGAAGCGGTTCAAGTTCCCGGAGAACAGCGTCGAGCTCTATGCTGAGAAGGTGAACAACAGAGGACTCTGTGCCATTGCTCAGGCTGAGTCTCTTCGTTACAAGCTCCTCGGAGGTCTTGCTGTTCGCAGGTTCAAATCGTTTTTCAATTTTATGTATCTTGATCCAAAATTTATGTAATTTATGTTAGTAAATTGCTCATTCCATATATGCTTTTTAGCTTAGGATTGATAAATACTTGTTCTTTCCTGGCTTTAATTATTAGTTGGAAATTTTTTAATCATTGAATGGTTCTGAATGACGTTTCACCACACATTACATGATGCATGAGCATTGGTTTTTTTTTTTTTTTTTTTTTTTGTACTTTATACCCGTATCTCGTTGCCCCATGATCCTTGGAGATGATTTAATCACAATGCTCAAAGAAAACCTTTGTTGGAGTTTTTCAGCCTTCTTGTGCTACTGCTAAGGTGCTTGGAGTTTGGAATATTATCCTGCATCTTTTTAGAGTGCTTGAACCAGTTTTCACTTATATATATATGTATGTATGTATGTATTCGACTGTACGTGTGTGCTGAGATATTGTGTTTTTATAGGGCTTGTTATGGTGTGTTGAGATTTGTCATGGAGAGTGGTGCAAAGGGATGTGAGGTATGCCTTAGTACACTATTTTCCTTTCGGACAATTATTGAAGCCATTGTTGTCGGGGTGTTAGAATGGCTTCTGAAAATCTGATCTTTCACATAGGTTATTGTGAGTGGAAAGCTCAGGGCAGCGCGTGCCAAGTCCATGAAGTTTAAGGATGGCTACATGATTTCCTCTGGTCAGCCCGTCAATGAGTACATTGATGCCGCTGTGAGGCACGTTCTTCTTAGACAGGTTAGGTTCTTCACCTGAACTTGTTTTGTTGCAAGTGAAGTGATCCCGTGATTTTGTTTCTTTTTCTTTTCAATATGTAAAGTTAATTGTGTGTCTTTGCTCTTGCAACTGCAACAGGGTGTGCTTGGTATTAAGGTGAAGATCATGCTCGACTGGGATCCTAAGGGCAAGCAGGGACCAATGACTCCATTGCCTGATTTGGTGACCATCCACACCCCCAAGGAAGAACAGTACCTTCCAGTTCCACCTGCAGCAATCGACATAGAGCCAGTTCCAGTTGCAGTAGCTTAAACGGAGTTTAGTTGTTGCGGTCTGTTTTTCCAAGACGTTGTTATGTAGTATTATGTTAGCAAACAGGGTTTTGTTGAAATCAGTAGAGGAAAATTACTATTTTGTTGTTTGATCAACTCCTCGGATTTGCGTATTTCAGTTTTGTTCACATTATTTTTGTTTTTAAATGAGTGATAAATGCTGGTGAATTGCGTCTCTGTTAACTGTAGATTTCGTTTCGGTTACGGTGTTCTAGGAACTCCTTTGGTGCTTTCTATGCGCTGAGATTTGTGTAAATCTAGGGTGCGCTGGGATTTTGAATGTCGAAATTTGGGGTATCTTTTTGGGATTGAGCTTGCGTGGAGTTTAGGGGTTGGGAGATGTTAGTATGCAACATTTTGGTGAAGCTTGTGAGATGTGAGATGTTAGTATGTAACCTACTCTGAACCCTTGATACTGATTGCTTTCATATTTCTTCAAGGAGTCGTGAGGAATACGTACCCTTCACCACTGCATCTTCTCGAGCATTTAAGGTTGTGATAATTTCTTCGACGGTGGGGAGAGGTTCTGACTTGGGCTCCCTGCGGTGGAGGGCACCAACTCTGGGGAGTTTGTGTATCAATGATACACAAATCTTTGCAGATTGTTGGCAATTAATGTAACTCACTCATGTCGATAGTGAATTTCACATAACTGATGGACATGGGTTTAGGTTTTACCAGTTAAATACAATCATGCATGTGTTGTTTTCATACGGCCGGTCAATTAGATTAGCTTAATTACAAGTTTATTATATTATTTTAGGTAGGAATTAGACAATAAGCATAAAGGCAAAGATATTAATTAATTGAGCAGCCAGGCATGAGGGGAGGTCACGAATTTTCCTTTTATGCATGCCCTGATCGATCACTTTTTACCATTTTTTTTCTTGCACTGAAATTTTATGCAGGCTTCCGTCCGTATCATGGAAGCCAATTTGAGTTTTGGTCCCTCTTCACTAACTCTTGTGTTCTCTTTAGCAATTATACTCTCTCAACTGACAAAGCATCTGTATTGTATGATGTACGATTATTACACATTGCTCCACTGAGATTTTGTAGCATGTTTCATGGTGGCGTATACACTAGGTTTTCACTTTTGTCCATATGAAGATTTAACGTCTAAAAATCTCGATGTATAAAATACATTAGAACATAGTAGAATTTTCGCAATCCATGTAGAGCATATCTAATGTGTTGGGTAAGGGTTAGCCAACCAATTTTTTTTTGTTTTTGTTTTGTTTTAGTGTTCAGGAGCTAGATGCTAGGCTTCTAACTGTTAAGTGGGTCTCATGCTGCTCAAAGTTTGGGAGGCAGATTGTCTGCCCTCATGTTTGGTTGCCTTTTCCATTCTCTCATATTTTGTACGGTCACGATTAAACCACATTAACATTTTATATTCCTATTGTTTTTTGTCTTATTATCTCTATAAAAAAATCAATCTAAAATGTTGACGTAGTTTAACCGTGACTGCACAAAATAGGAGGGGATGGGAAGGGCACCCAAACAGCAGACAAACACTCTGCCTCCCAAAGTTTGAGCCGAGGCTAGTTCGGTCTCGCAAAGTGCCTAGACTTTAAATTTCCGAAGTAAATTTTGTTGCTAGAAGTCGATTTCAATTTTGAGGCAAGATTATCAATTTGACTAGGTCATAAGCTCCCCTATTAGAGTCTTTGAAGGAAGAAAAATAACCTTATCAGATTGACATCATTGACAGGTCAGCTTCCAGTTGCAGCAACTAGGAAACCCTAATAGAACGTGTGCAAGACAATTTGACGGCATGCCACTCGAGAGCATCTCACTTTTTACGACAGCAACATCGTGGGCAGAAAGGTTTGTAAGTTTTTGGAGCACCAAAGCAAGCACAAAACCCACATCTGCCCGAAAGTGATAAAAGATTGAAAATTGACAGTGGGTTTTGTCCTCAATCCCATTTTGTTTTTGTGGAAATCCAAATTGGGGGAAAGAACCTTATCATGCAGAGACAGATAGATTGATATTCTGGTAATATATGGTGGGAAGCACCAAGCACGCCTCATCACTCAAATGTTACTGCTGGCCAAGAAGAGTCATGATACACATTATTGGCTCACCTTTATTTTCTAACATATGTTCTTAGTGTGTGTGTAATTTAATGTTTCTTTTGGTGGATTTGTAGATTAATACCAATTGTGTGTCATTGCTCATTATCTTCTAAGGTTTCTTCAAATGAAGTTCAAGATATTCTCATTGCAAAGTCCGAATGCATAATCTCATATCGTTTGTTTTGAAAATATTGAAGTGTTTATATGTAATCAATGAAACGAGTGATCATAGAGAAGTTTTTTGTCATATTAACGGTCATAATCTCATATCGTTTGTCTCGAAATAACATAACAAGTCAAATTATTCGAGGAAAAAAGATGAATTTTCAATTTGTATATAACATTATTCCATAACCTAAAGTGCTTTTGAAACTCCATGTGTTTATCAGAAACGATGCACGGCAGTGTAGGATGGTTCCCACGAAAATCTATGTGAAATAGTTGCCGGCAGCTAACAGGTTTAATATCTCTTCAATAAGGTCATGTATGACCATATTCTACATAAGGTCAGTAAATTTAAATACTCAATGTTTAAGCGAGAATGCGCAGTAACTAGTATATTGCTTGAAGATAAACACACACACAGAGTTATAACATATATATTATCATCCTCTGAATATAAACTTTAAAATTGACCCTTTTCCATGGAAATATATTGAAATACAGAAAAGGTTTGACTTGGCGTGGGAACCAGTAATGTACCTATTAGACTATGAAAGGTAAGGCCATTGACTAAACCCTAAATCTAAATCTATATGATTGTGAGCCGCCCTTACAATGAACAAAGACCACAACGCCTTATGGTGGTGGGTTTGATGCCAAAATATCTTTTGGTACCCTTGTCTCCCCATTAAGAGGTTTCAACTTTCGACCCAACAACACCCACACTTCCTTTTGGGATCCTTTGCCTACTCTGTGTATGAAAATGACCATTGTGCCCCTTCATGCTAAAAAAATTACAATTTATTTTCGTTCAAACATGCGACATTTTTTAACATTAAAAAGAGAAGTACTGCTAAATCATTTACTGGTTAGTCTAGAGAAATGATACTTCGTTTACTTTTGTAATCTTAATCCTGGCGAAATTAACAAAGCTTGATTAGGGTAGGAATTAAAATATGGTGTAACCACACTATCTAGTTCCTATAATAATAAAGGCAATATATTTAGTGATTTTTGTCCCAAGTGACAAGCTCTTTTTTCTATCCATCCTTCCTTCCTCTCCCTTCCCTCCATGAAAGCAATCAGATAGGGCTTCAAGTCAAGGCATTGTTTCAAGAACCCCCAATGGAGAGAGACATGTAAGATCACGGTGGCTTCAGCTTCTAAGGAAAAACGTCACCAAAATATTAAAAGTGAATATGCAATTTGAGTCACCCTAATGGTTTAGAATTTTTTTTAAGGGTTGGAATAAGGTGGTGTGATGAATATCTCAACATAAATTTTATAAGCCAAAGAAGAACTGATCCACACCTGTTCATATTTAATCTTATGAGCTTGTTTATCACGGCTTTTGTAGAGAGGAATCTATAGCGATCTTTCTTCAAGTGCAGGTATAAAGACATGAAACGTTAACGTATAAATTAAGATCTAAAACACTGCAGTTCTCTTTGAGTATCTCCTGCAATTTTACATGTTTCAAGTTACCCTACTAGTTCTCTCAATTTCAAAATGGGAACTCCTGCTTGCAAATACGTACAGTAGTGAAAGGTTTTTAGCCTTTTGGTATAGTACGAAGGCAAATGGGTGATATGGTCATTTGAGGCATGGCATGAAAGACATCAAATAATGCACACACAAGAATAAACAAATTAAAGAAGAAAAAGAAACATGGGATCGATGAGATGATGAGGAAGAAGCTAATGAAAACCAAGTGTCAAATAGTGGGTATTCCACAAAAATAGCTTAGTGGAGTCACCCCACGCTCAATTGAAGACGCCTCCCCTCATCTATCTCTCCCACATTAGCAAATGCAGGACCACAGGTTATCTTCAAGTAGGAAATGTGATGTATCCAAAACACTATCACGTGACATTACCATATTTATTATAATATAAATTGATGAACGGCAAAATTACATTGACATCTAGTACTTCTAGAGCATATTAATAAAAAAACGAATATATATATCTGTGTTTGTGTCTGTGTCTGTGTATTACAATTTGAGTACAATAATGTTATCGCATTGGTCTTCGCATACATAGAAAATTTACTCATGCCAAACATGGATATGGGGGCCATCTACTCCATGAAATCCCTCTCAAGCTTTTGCTTAGTGGGACATGCTCACACCCCACTACGCAGGCCAATTTCATATTTGTGGGCAAGTAATCAGAAGCAAACAAGCAAATGGATAACTCACCAACCCATCGGATGCACTCTCATAACATATTTTTGGGTGCGCAAAGAAACGTATGTTAGAACGTTTTGCAAAAGGTCATAATCCCAAGTGGGTCCTACGTTTGTGCTTTTGTCCCATACGATCTCGCCACGTGTAACTTTTGTACACTTGGCCGTGCCAACTGCGCTCCTACGCGTGCGTTTCGTTTCATGGGAGGGACACCAACTTTGGTATCCAGCACGTTTTATAATGACTGCAAATTACTAGGTGTACTGTTCGCATCACTATGTTTTTTCCTAGAACTTGCTCAATCCACCTCCTAATCCCACTCTTGATCCTATTTATCTGAATTTGAAGCTAACTCTTAATTCAATGTGATTAGCCTGTTATAACACTATTGTAATTTATTAACACACTATTTGAGACCATTTCACAATAACGAATAGAAATGCTTGGATTTCGACCAAAAAAATCAAAATAGAAATGCTTGGACAAAATCCTTACAACAGAATTCAGATTTTTATATTTTTTTTCGAAAAAAAAAAAAAAGAAGAAGAAAATTTTTATATTGAAGGCATGGATTACATGCTAATTTTGTTTGTGGGAAGTGCAACATAAAGTTCGTGATATTGCTAGCTAGTGACAAAATCATTACCCGTGCTCGTCATAATCTACAGATTCTCCTGGTTTACCAATTACCATTTACCAGTGCATAGATTTGATCTTTTATTTGTTTGTTTGTTTGTTTATTTATTTGGGTGCCTTTATAGTTTATAAAGTTTACTGTGCCACTATATAAAGCAGCTAACCCCCTTCCCTTTCTGTCATCCTGTACTGCAAGTGCAAACCCTCTCATTTCCTCTAAGTCCTATTCCAAACCCTAATATTCTTGTCTTGGTTTTTGCTCTAATTTTCAAAAATGGGTGAGGCAGTTGAGTTTTTCCATACAAATGGTAATGGTTTCTGCAAGTTCAGTGAAAAATTTGATCCTAAAGCCGTAGTACTACTTAACGGTAGCAACCACGTAGAGAGAGATAGAGATAGTTCCTGGTACGAAGAAACCATCGACGACGACCTCAAATGGTCATTTGCTCTCAATGTCAACGGGTTCGTAAATTTTCACATCTTTCTTCTTTTGTTGCTAAGGTTTCGAACGATTAATCTCTAGCCTGCTCCTTCTTCATAACTTGTTAGTTAGTTAATATGCATCTCCGAGTCGTATCTTTCTTCTTCTTTCATTAGGGTTTTCTCATTAAGTCTATGCTGGTCTATCTCTGCAGTGTGCTGCATAAAGGGACTAGCGAGTATCAGGAGATAGCTTTATTGGACACAAGGCGTTTCGGGAAGGTTTATGATTTTTCTCTTTTTAAGTGTTAGAAAATGTCTTAAGTTCGATCCTCATTTTGAACATTCTTTCCTTTTTGATAATACTAACGGGAAGTTGATGCTGATATTGTGTTTATATTTATATACAGGTGTTGGTGATTGATGGCAAGATGCAAAGTGCAGAAGTGGATGAATTTATATATCATGAGTGCTTGATACATCCAGCACTCTTATGTCACCCAAAGTTAGTCCTCCTCCATATTAACATTCATTTAATTACTTGTTCACCATGTAATTATATAGGTGCTCTTATTGCTAGCTGGTACTTCAGCATGTTTTTAGAATATTTAGATTTTTTTCTTTTGTTGAATGATTTTACTCTTATTGCATCCATCTTCAACTAATTAATTAAATTTTAAAAAGTGCAGGCCTAAAAATGTATTCATAATGGGAGGTGGGGAAGGGTCAGCTGCAAGGGAAGCACTCAAGCACAAATTGCTGGACAAAGTTACCATGTGTGATATCGATCAGGTAACTAAGCATAATATGGTAAAAGTTGTGTGATTTTGGTAAACATAAACCAAGTTTAAGGTAAAAGACGGAAAATAAATACAACAATTTGAGCTACCTATATGTTGCAGGAGGTGGTTGATTTCTGCCGCAGGCATTTGACACTGAATCAGGAGGCATTTTCTCACCATAAGCTGAACCTTGTGATTAATGATGCCAAGTAAGTGTATAATTAGCTCCTTCTGTAAACTATTATCAACACTCGGAAATAGTCATCCTAACCTCTTACGCATAATGTCATTATTAAAGGACTGAATTGGAGAAGAGTTGCGAAAAATTCGATATCATAGTGGGAGATTTAGCAGACCCAGTTGAAGGAGGACCTTGCTATCAACTCTACACAAAATCCTTCTATGAGAAAATTCTTAAACCTAAGCTTAATCATGGTGGAATTTTTGTGACCCAGGTAAATTATGTTTGCTATGGCAATATATGCCTGTTTCTTTTTAGCATTTTGCAGGAAATAAACATAGTAATTACATTTTATATGCAGGCTGGTCCAGCAGGCATTTTTACCCACAAAGAGGTCTTCACCTCTATATACAACACAATTAAACAGGTCTTCAAGTGTAAGTCTCCCACAAATATATATATATATATATAGGGTTTTCTCCAGTGCGTTTGAGTGCACTTTCTTTATAATGCAGATATTGATACGTCGTTGATAATATTGATATTGTTACTACTTTGACTCGATATTAATGTCGTTGTTGTTCTAATTCATTTCTTTTTTGTGAATTGTTTTCAATGTTTGTGCAGATGTGGTGCCATATGCAGCTCATATACCATCTTTTGCAGATACATGGGGATGGGTTATGGTATGTTAATTAACCACACACTATTAGCTTAATTAATTTGACAGAAATGCATTGGTATTAACAGTAATAATTAATGTCTAACATATGCTAATCAGGCCTCCGATGAACCGTTCTCTATCAATGCTGAAAAAATGGACAGAAGAATTGAAGAAAGAATTGATGGGGAGCTAAACTATCTGAATGGTGCTCTGTTCATCTCCTCTGCTACCATGAACAAAACCGTTTCCTTATCGTAAGATCACTTCCTTTTTACAATCATACTATATGACATCTAAACATTACGGGAGCTGTAATTAGTACTCCAAAATAGTTATCATGCACTCTTTTTAAGTAATTATTATCACTATATAAGGAGCATAATTTTTAGAATGTGAATAACAGCTCCCGATATTAATATTATTGCTCGATTCCAATTAATTTCTTTGAAAATGCCATTTTTATTAGGTTGCTGAATGAAACTCATGTCTACACTGAGGAAGATGCTAGATTTATTCATGGACATGGGGTGGGTTACCGCATTAACTGAGGTCTCAAGAAATTGGTTGGGGGAATTGCTGTACGGCCAAAAAAAGAAGTGAAGAAGAATGGGAGTTTTTACAGTTATTAATTTTATCCAAAAAAAAGAAAAAAAAAACAATATAAAAAGAAAAATCAACAATTGTTTGCAGCATTTGGTTTTACACTGGATAATTATGTTAGCTTCATTGGGTTGTTCATAAGGTTTCAAAAGTGAGATTTTCTCTTTGGTAAGCTTGTTTTTATCTTTTTATGAATGAAGAAAACTGAGGCACTCCCTCATTCCATCCTAAGATTTATTGGAAAGTGTTTGAAGCTAGGGAAATTAATATGAATTGAAAAGGATTGATACTAATAGACAATAAGCCGTAACACTGTATAGCGTCATTTTCGCTGTCCAATTCTGTTTTTGTGTATTTTCTGTTATAATTGTTACAAACAATGAAAACCAAATCACTGGAAAAAACACATTTCATATAATCATCCAGAGTTGCATAGTATGTAGAATTAACCAAGAACAATATACAAATAACAGGAAAAAGACATAAGACTTCATTTAGGAAAAAGTTTCATCTTTGGTTTCTTAGGCTCTCTTAACTGGGTCGAAGTTGGAAACCCCAGCAACAACACCTATGATCACTACAAGCACAACTCCACCAGCAGCAATGCTGAGCAAGAAGTTGTTCAAAGACGGCGTAAGCCCAGAAGTCCCTGCAGCCTCAGCCACCTCAGGAATCACCATGGAGGCTGTCAATGCCGCAGCTGCTAGGCCCGTCGCCACCTTTTCTTTCAAAGAGGCCTCCACCTTGAACGTGCCCTTGGGCTTTGGCTTCACAAAAGCAGCTTTCTTTGATGACTTCAATGGGACTGATTTGAAAAGTGCTTCTACGTTTTGGGTTAATCTGTTTTGGATGGAAGACATTAGTGGCATGGCCATTGAAGCAGAAGCCATTTCGTGGGCTAAATTTTGCTTGGTACAAAATGTTTGTGGTGTTATTTTTGAAGAGTTGGGATTGATAGCGTTAGATATTGGATGGGAAAATGGAGGCAAATGAAATGGTGGGTGGAAATTAGAGATTTGAAAAGCTGATGTGCCACATCTGAGTATTCCTATGTGGGTCAATCTCTGCCTGGGATTGGAGGATAAGGCTGTCCCCTAGATTTGATCTGCTAGAAACCGATTCATTTTCAAACTTGAATTCAGGATTTCATGTGTGAAAGCATGCATGGCACTTGGCAAATCACATGGTTTACATTTTGGATTTTCATGCCTTGTATGTGCTCATTTTGAATTCAAATGGCACTCAATGAATAAGGAAAACCGTGAGATCAAGTGGGATCAAAATACATAAAGTGTCATCGTTTTGTGAGGTAGGTTTGAATAATTCACATCGTTAGATGGACACGCGGAAGAGAAAATTGCGTACAAAAATCACTAACCTTCTTAAAACAACATGCAGATTTCTAAAGTCACTAGTCACCACCAAACGAAGTGCAGAAAATAGGAAACAAAAACTAAACAACATTTCATGCCAAATTCCTTGCTAGTCCACAGCAGTAATCTGAACTAGCTACTGAAACTAACGTACTTGGTAAAAAATCCTACCGGGAAAAAGAACAAAACCATCAAAAGGTCTTCCTTTTACCCCGCAAGAACTTCATTTACTGGCAATAGCTGCATCTGATTTAAGTTTGAGTGAGACGAACTTCTTGGGGCAGCAGATTGTACTTGATTTGGAGCTCTTCCAACATTTTCTTCAATTCGATGACTAGTTCAGTTCTCCGCTTATTCTTTTCTCCGAACTCTTGAAAGTTCATTGTGTGAGTGACATACAGGGCCATCTTTAATTTATTGAGATTTTCGAATTCAACCACTACCAGATTGTGGTCAGAATGCCAATGCTGCGAGTTACTCTCCAAATGACTGAACAAGCAAAATGAAATTGCAAAGGAGTAAATATAAAGGAGCAGTAGAAATTGATGCTAGACTGTTAATTAAAACATTTTACTCAAGTGAAATCATGCGTGAATGTGCGGTTTGCACAACATAACAATTGTGATTATTCTAGTAGCGTAACATATCAGTTTATTTGACAGGAAACTAACATATATGTTTCTAGACCTGTGCTAGCCCGTACATAAACCAACAAAAGATTTGATTAACTCACTGTTTTATTCTCTCTTTCAGCATGCCTATCCTCTCCACTGTTGTCGAAAAAGCAATGTGGAATTCGACGATGTCTTGCATGTTTGGACTTCTGTAGTAATTGCTGATGGCTTTTGTGGACAAAACTGAATTCGGATAGTATACCTTCTCCATATTGAGTTTCAAGAAGACTGTATTTAAGATGTTCATCTCCTCAACCATCAACTGTCAGGTTGCCAGGCATTAGAAATTTGATTAAGGAAACCGAATGTAATGAAACAAGAGTTGAGAAAGTTACCGGAACACCATCAACAACACAGCGGTCACCAACATCAAATGGATGCATTACAAATACAAAAATTATAGCTTCAAATATAGTCTTGCAAGTGTTTCCAAACATAAAAGCTGCAACTACGAGCTGTGACGAGAGGAGAACAAGCACTTTCGTGGTTGCAATTTCCATCAATAAAAGCCACACTACAATGGTGATAACAACCAGGATGCCAGTCACAAGTTTGTTCAATTGCCTTACAGCTGTTTTGGTGTCGTTTAAAGCATGAGCTAATGCTTTGCGACCATTGTAGACCTTCACCTGCAAAAGCCGGAAGGCCAAAAATACTTCACCTCTTTATCCGAAAGAACTTTCTAAGGCAGACCACCAACAGCTCAATTCTGTACATGACTGAGGACTGCTGCTGTTTTCTTATCTACCTTGCGGTTCAACATTAAACAAAAATGGATTCCAAGTGCAGACGCTAATGAGTAATGGTGAAGGGAAACAATGTATATAGAAACAGACTCAGGTTACAAATTCCCTTTCTCCATCCCCCACCATAAGTTTTTAGATTGTAAGACATGCATGATTTTAAAATAAGGCATGTATGTGTATGATCAAGGAATAACACTCCATGACTACAGAATCAATAAGTACAAGTGGGAAGTCCAGAGACATGAAAATAAAAGGTCTTACCACCCAATCCGTTAGAGATTTTCGGTCAATATGTCCAGTCTCGTCTGCGTCAAACAGCGGAAACACAAGTTCCACCTCTTCTTTAATCATGAACCTCATGAGGTCCTCCTCCTCAATGTACCTACTCAGATGTAAGATGTGTAAGAAACACATGAAAAGGCACCTATATCACAAATAACAACTAAACAATAAGGTGGTTTTTCTCACTTGGAATCCGGTTGTGCGACATTATGAAAAATGTAATAGGCAGCGGCGGTTGCTTCCATCTCATTAGTAATCTCCCTATCCGTCTGTTCAGCTCCTCCCGCTTCCATCTCATCCAATGCATGGGAGATGGTGGACAGCCCTGAACTCGAAACTGCGTCCACCAATACCTTCATGGTCCAAGCTGAAACCTTCTCTTGCTTCATCTTCTGAAGCTTTCCCATATCAATCACCTCTTTCTCCTTCCCAGCCTTAGCCTTCTTTGTCGTCCTGAAACTCACTTGCCCAGTGCTCGGACATTTCCCAACCCTCTCAGCCTCCTCTATAAGTGCTGGCCCTGAAAGTGTCTGAAGAACATACTGATGGAAGATTGATTCTTGGATTCTATCAAAAAAGGTGTTCACATGGAAACTAGATGCTAAAATCTTAAGGAACAAAGTTTTTAACAACCACAAAAATGCCCCAACAAGAATGGAAACAAGAGTCCATGTGACATAATTCAAAATCTTGGTGGAAGTCTTTGATCGCTCGACCCCCCGATTGAACACCAATAGCCATGTGAGAAGAACCAGAGCCAACCAAATCGAAACCTGAACGCTCTTTTTCATGCCATGAACAAAATACAAAACCTTCTTCCTCAGCAAAAAATTCCTCTCAATCAGAAAAACTATGAAATGCATAAACCAGTTTGTAACCAACATTCCACAGAATATCACCATCACAAGCACACACCACTTCCAAATTTCCAAGCCCCCCCAACACATATCATTCTTTAATTTCTCGATAGTCAAGCTAGACACTAAACAAGCCAGAAGTACCAGAAAAGTAACCCACTCAAGCAAGACCTTAGTTGTCATTTTCACTTTCCTATGGTTATCTCTACTCAATTTAACCTTCTTGTAAATCTCTTCATCCTCCTTCTCTTTGATCCTGCCTGGAGACGGCGGTATCCTCCCACTCCCGGAGATTGAAACACTCCTGATACCTGATTTATCATTTGGGGAAGGCCTATTGAATGAACCCCTATAAGGGGAATTTGCACCAACTTGATCTTCTTCAAACAGATTGTGATCAATGCCTACTGAGGGTTCACCAAATCTTGACTTGGGTTTCGAGTTAATTGACCTATTTAGTGACTTTCTCCTAGCAAGACTCTCATTGCGGGTGGGAATCTTGGGAGGCTTACCAGGACTGGCTCTCCAAAATTCAGGTGAAGGGGAGCTCACTGGGACTGACTGAGAGAATCCACTGCTGGACTCAGCCGATGCTTTGGCGGGTGAGCCCACTTTGCTTTGCTTGGGAGCTGAATATTCTGAGCCTTTTGAGGGAGATCCTTTTGCTGCATTGATCTCTTCGCTTCGAACTTCCACTACAACTTCACCTCCATTGGAAGAAAGCTTCTCCGACATGCTTACTTCCCCGCCTTTCAAAAGCTTTTCTCTCTCTATGGCCTTCATTGAAACCCTACCACATCAAACATCACAAAAATCTTGCAGTAAACCCCAACTAAACAAAACACCAAAATCGGAATGACATTCAAAAATGCGATTTTTCCGTACCCTTTTGGTAGATTAATCCCGAGTTCCCTCTTTTCTTTCAGGATTAATCAAATCTTTATTTTCCTAATTAAATATTGAATATCTATATAAATGGCTTTCTAACAACACCATAACAAACTAGTTCTGATCGAACTCTACAACATTAAACATCACAAAAAGCTTTCACTAAACCCCCAAATAAAGAAACCATGGTACACCAGAAACAAAATCACATTTAAAAATTCTGACTTTTCAAACCCTTTTGGCAGATATATCCAATCTCCATCGTTTTAACCAAAGATTGAAACTTTACAACAAGTAATCTACTTCTGTTAACGTAACTGGAAAAGAAGTTACCTTGGCGCCAAAAAGATCAAATCAAACGGTACAAGGTGTCTAAAACAGTAAGAAACACTCTTCTTATTCACCTAAATATGTAAATAATCAGACTCACCACACCAGAGCTATTCACAGAGCAGAGACAGCACCCCACCAAGGAAAAAAATGGAAGATCATTCCAGCAAGTTCTTTGATTCAGTAGTGCAAAGCAAGTGGTTAACTAGATTGAAAACAAAAAATTCAAATCCAAAAGAAGAAATCGA
Source organism: Pyrus communis (assembly GCF_041283825.1). Taxonomy (NCBI): domain Eukaryota; kingdom Viridiplantae; phylum Streptophyta; class Magnoliopsida; order Rosales; family Rosaceae; genus Pyrus; species Pyrus communis. The sequence continues at coordinate 40,129,484 of NC_142579.1, read as the reverse complement.
AATTTGAACTTGGGTTGTAGGGTGTTTGAAACTTCGGCGACTGATGCTTTAAATACTTGAGAAGGAGAAGAATAATGGTGATTTTATTAGAGATTGGTTTGCAGTTGCAATAGTATGTGATAAAATAAATAATGTGAAAGTGAAGGAGCAAAGGAGGAAGAGAAGGTGTGCAGACAAGTCAGAGAGGGACAGATTGATAAGACAGAAGGTTGAGAGGGAGGAGGTATCGTCCTATTCTCGTCTCTTTCCACCTTCTTCTCCCACATTACTTTTTATTTTATTATTTTTATAAAAAATTTAATATAAAATATTAACATGATTTAACTATAATTATTAAAATAATATAACATAAAAAGGTAAAGAGATTAGGAATCTTCTTCTTCTGTTGAGAGAGGGTTCAAATGTTTAGGAAATGCAAGTTCCTAGGAATGCATATTAATATTGTTTACCACGTGGGCTCCTTGGATATAAATAAACATGTCAGAAAATTAAGATATAAAAGAATGATCTTAGATCTTCCACAGCAGGTTGGAAAAAATAAGTGGGCTGCTTGGAGACATTGAATTTATATGGAAATTACTGAGATTAGAAAATTTGAGTGTGATACTAATTAATTAAATCATGAGTTTAATATATCAAACTTATTAGTGTGGTACTAATATATTAAACTTACACTAATATAACAGTAGTGTTACAAAAATTAAACTCAAAATATTTATTTTTTTATATATAACTATCATACTCTCATAAACCACTATGAAACATCGTGACAAAAAATTTGTAGATTGAGTAATTAACCACGTCTATTATTATGTCTAGATTTACGTTTTCATATTTTCATCTCATAATGTCGTCGGTATCAAAAAAAGGAGGATGGTGGTTGAATGGACGATGATGTGATGTAATGAACGAAATAGTTTGGTGAAATTGACCCCCCAGAAAAACAAAGAAAAAGTTTGATAAAGACATTGTATTATTATGGTAATGTGATGTAACGAACATGAAGTCAGCAAGGGTAAAACTGGAATTTGGATGAAGAACAAGTAGGGTTTATGAGTTAATTATAATAAGGCTTTACAGGTGGGGGAGCATTTTTGCTCTCACCATAATTATAGTGTATGGGCACTAAACGTCTAATTATAACTTTAAAGGGGCTTCTTATTTGTAGTTGTTAGATAAAAATTTAACGGTCCATGATGATTGGTCAGAAGAATTCTCTCTATTAGCTCATAAGAGGATCCAAATCCGATGAGAAGGTCCATCAAAATTAATACAGTGGGCCCAAGTATCTGGAAAGATCATTGATGTTGGGTGAGAGGTACAGTTCGTATTAATTCTTCATAGTAGTAGTCCTGGTGCTATTTTCGCCCACCTTTGGCCCAACAATAAACATATACTCTTCTTTTTTTTTTTTTTCCCACTGAATAAACATATGTTTGACAAAAAAAAATATATCATTGGGTCTCACACGTGAGGGATCAGTACGGATCAAACACATCCAACAACACAGGTATTATTAGCAACTTATTAATTATCACGCATAATTCATCCGGTGTGAAATTTTATTACAAAAAATTTCAATATAAGTTGAAATGGAATGTTTCAACAATGTTCTCTATTTGTTTATTTTTTTTTTTCTTTTATGTTGTTTCCATTTCTTGAAAAAATACTACCATATTGGCCACTTGCTTTACATGGTACTCAATGCTCGAATTTCTTGCACGTACGTTAGTTTGATGCAACTTAGATTATTTATTCATCTCTCGCTATATCTAGAAGGTTAACATTTTCTATTAAAGTTGTCGTTGTACACTGTTTGTATGACATTAGTCTACGTGCCATTAAGAGCGAACGATTATGAGATCTTGAATAAGATAAGTATTTCATAAATTTGATGTTGTTTTTTGTCATTATCAAGAAAGTATAGAACATACTATTGTATGGCCTGAACCGCAATAATACTAAATTTAATAATGTAATTTGCCTTTAAAAATAAATTTACCAAAGTTGTAACATCTTGTGTTTTGAGTATGCAAAAATATTTATCTTATATATAAAGCCAGAGCCCCACTTTGGGGTCTCGGCTTCGACAAAAAATAATATGGCCAAAATGCCCCTCATCCAATACAAATCAAAAGAAACAAAAGAGAATGCATAAAATAATACAAGGGTAATTTTGTAATTTTAACAATTTTTTTTAATAATTAATTTTTTGGTGCAATTTTATTTTATTTTTTTTTATAATTAGTACCTTACAATGGAATAGCAATAATGTGATTCAATTTCTTTATTTTTAAACACGTTCAAAACATCTTAAGAGGCGTGTAATACCGGTTATAAAAAAAGTCTTTCACATGTGGATAATAATGTGATTAAATTAATTGTCAAATGGTTGTTTTTTTTTTTTTAACAAAAGTTATTATCTACATTAAGGAGGAGTGTGTGAGTTTAGCCTCACAATGGGCTAGCAATAATATGTTCAATCAATTGTTTATTAAATATTATTTTCTCTATTCTTAATGTAAATTCTATAAAGACCGATTTTATTATGTGAATTCAGCTGCTTTAATTGGTTTATGAGGGGTTTCTTCTAGTATGATCTAAAATGATTCATTTACTTCAAATATTTGATTTTTCTTTTATCAATTTACATGAATAAATATATTTAAAATGTATAAGTCGTGCATAACACGTCGTGATTTAAAAAATACATTTTGCAAGCACGTGAGCACGTGCATAAAGGTTTGTACGTAGAAAGACGAGTGGACGACATGGCTCGAGGCACCAAAAGTGAAATGGCCAAAAATATCTCCTAGCTATGCAATTGGTCATGGTTTTGATATCTTGGGACTTGTATTATTGCATTTCGAATAATAATATAAAGGGGTAATGATGGAAAAGTCAAATTTATACGCTAAATTTATAAACTAAATGAGATGATTGAATTCTTATTTAACTGTTGATTAATATGATTATTTTTTATTGATGATATATAATTTAATTTGCAATTTTAACCTCTTAACATTATCATAATATAAAAGGTTGGTAGGATAATAAAGCCTTGATCAATCCATGCAACTACAAGACAAAAGGCCCATATTTTAAAGAACTGGACTTGGTTGCTGAAAATTCAACATAAGGTCCTGCTTGCATCTAATCCTAACTAAACACGTATTTAAATTTTGATTTTAAGCAGGATATGGTTCTGAATTATTCAGCAGCCAAGTCTTTTCCTATTTTAAAAGGAAGGGAGTGAAACGACATGCAAGCTTTTTACCTTTATCGTTTTGTTTTGTGTGATTAATAACGACGTGTGAGGCATGATTTGCAATTGAAGCGTCGCTTTGGTGCGCGTCAACTTTATCTTTTAAGGGTTGATTGCAAAGTTAAAGACAAATGCAATACGAACTTGATTACATCGATCTTATGTGAGTTTATTTATTCATAAACTAATCATATATTTATTCAACTACTTGATCGACCAGGGTCTCCTGGAGGTAATGGTCCTCTCTCTCTTTGGAGAATGTAGGGCGTTTTGCACTGTACATCGACCGATTCTATAGAGCTGGTCTTGCTTAATCATCTTTTATTTAATTACTTTATAGTTTGTTAACCTAAACTCATTGCTTACGTACGTATGCAACCCAACAACTTTGACTTTATGAGATATTTGATTGAAGTAATAATATCCTAATTGCTTAAATGAACGTCCAAACTGATTAGATTAACATTAACATAAGCATATGGTTGTCAAACTTCAATAAAACAATCTGTTTTGAAGAGCCTTCAAACTACTTGTAATGGCGGCAAAGGATGGTCTCACTGACGCATCTGCATCCCATGAAAGGCAAATTAGGTCAATTAGCTCCCCAAGTTGCCCATCATGATCATCAGCCAGTTTTGGCCTTAGGTTGTCCTCCACAACTTCCATCGCAATCTACAATGAAAAATCACTAGTTGATTAGTATTATTTTCCACATGATTAATTCGATTATTATTATTTTCATTTACTTATTGTTCATGTCATGTTTTAGTTAAAAATTTAACCAGCATTAATCACACATAAGCGATATCTCATTGTTAATGCATTGCAAATTTAGCGTCATAAATCACTAGAAAATTCCTCCATACAACTTTATTATATCTTTTTATTTCCTTGAAACAAGGTGGGTTGTTTCTTACCTTAATGGGACCGTAATCTTTCTCAATGTAAGGATAATCTCCAGTTATAAGCTCATTCAATAAAATCCCAAAACTGTATACGTCACATTTTTCGTTATAAGGCTCGCATTGGATGACCTCGGGTGCCATGTACACATAAGTTCCTGCAAATAATTAAAGGTAATTAACGAACAAATTAAGACATAAATCACTTAGTTAACACATATACATATGAATAAATCAATCATTTAACACACAAATCCTCGCCTGTTTCGCCAGTGAGTGCCTTCTCTTCATCACTCAGGAACCGAGCATGACCAAAATCCGCAACTCGTACATGCATAGCATCGTCCAAAAATATGTTGCTAGGCTTGAGATCACGATGAATCACCATAGGCTTTTGTCCATGAAGATACTGCATGGCTAGAGCAATCTCCAATGCCCTAGCGACCCTCTCTTTGAGCGGAGGAAGTGGTATCATCCTCTCTTTTCGCCTATTTCCAGGGCCGTGAAGCCACTCCTTTAGTGTTGTACTCATGAACTCCGTCACCACCCAAGCATAGTTAGGAGGATCGAGGCATGCACCCATTAGCTGAAGTATGTATGGATGTCGCTGCCTACATAAGGTGTCAAGCTCTTGAGCGAAAAATGCGACACCATTGTCGTTCGTTTCAAAGAAATCAGGGTACATGCATTTCACTGCCACTTCAAGTCCATGCCATGTTCCTTTGTATATGTGAGCCGTACTCCCCTGCCCTATTTTTTCTTCAATCTCAATCTAATCCAATTTTCACCATACATGAATAGATACGTTACCATAGGGTTTTAGGAAATTTGGCAAGTTACATTGATCAAGACTGTACATCAAAATTACACATTCATATACTAATTTTACTTGATTAACAATTTTTGTTGACAGTCTGACAAAATAGCATGCTAAACCATACGAAACATAATGTACAAATTTTAAAGGGTAAATTACAATTTTCATACCTTAGGTTTGAGGTTTATTTCAATTCCTTACAACATCTTCAAAACATTTCACTTTCATACCTTAAGTACTATTTTATTTCAAAATAATACCTCCGTTACATTTTCCATCCATTGATCGATTAAGTGCTGACATGGCTGCCACATATATGCCATGTGGCTGCCAAATGTCTGCCACATGGCAAAAAATATTTATAAAAAAAAAAAAAAAAAAAACTTCAAAAAAGGGGAAACCCACCTCTTCTCCCTCCCAAGCATCCCAATATCCCTAAACCTGCAACAACAAGAAGGAGAAGGAGGAAAAAAAATCCCAGAAATCATCTTTGCCCTGGGGGGTCGGGAGGGTCGTTGGGTTGGGGGAGGGGGGTGCAATTTTTTTTTTTTCTTTCCCCCTTCCTCCCTCCCTCTTCCTCTTCTTCTCCTTCTTGTTGTTGTTGCAGATATGGGTCAGTTGGGAGGGGGAGGGATAGTTTCAATTTTTTTTCTTTCTTCCTCCCTCTTCTTCTTCTTCTTCTTGCAGACTGGGGGTCGCTGTGTGTTTCAATTTTTTTTTTTTTTTTTAGGTGAGAAAATTCAGGTTTTGGGTGGGATGTGATGGGTTTTTGGATGGGAGGGGAGGTGAAGAGAGTGGAGGAGAGGGAGGTGGTTGGGATGCTTGGGAGGGAGAAGAGTGGTTGCGGGGGTGGGGTGGGTTTTTGCGTTTGCAAGTTTTTTTTTTTTTTTTTTTAATTCATGTTTAAAAAAAAAAAAAATTAATGCAGACATTTGGCAGCCACGTGACATATGTGTGGCAGCCACGTCAACATTTAACAGATCAATGAATGGAAAATGTAACAGATGTATTATTTTGAAATAAAATAGTACTTAAGGTATGAAAGTGAAATGTTTTGAAGATGTTGTAAGGAATTGAAAAAAACCTCAAACCTGAGGTATGAAAATATAATTTACCCAATTTTAAATTTGGGTCACAGAAGACCTACCTCTCCTGGATGGATGTACCATCCATTTAGCTGGGCTTGATCAATAACAGCTGCTAGATCAGAAGAATGGTGTGGTTGAGTTGCTGGAAATTGCGGGATGGCATTTGGAGTGACAACTTTGGAGGAGGGCGGGCATGGTTGTGGGCCAATGTCTTTGGAGTTGTGAATGAGGTTCAAGAATCCATTATCTTGGGCTACCTGTAGGCAGTGCCCAAGATAATCTTGTGTCCTTTCCATCCTCTTCTTATGCATAATTTGAAGCTCTCTCTCATTTAGGACTCTCTTTTCCAGCTCTGCCACCTTAATTGCAGCCAAAGCCCAAAATATGACAATTCAATTCAACAAAAATGAGTATTTGGTTTTCATAATTTCGTAGTTTGTTACAAAATACATATACTACAACTACATGTTTGTTAAAATCGAATTGTTTTCTCCAACTTTATATTGTTGAACACCAAAAAGCTCGTCTACGTTCATCACACTAAGAAAATTTGAATATGTAGTGACGAAAACATTCATTTAGAATTCATCACTGGAAAAGTTATAAAGATGGGGTTTTTTCTTTCTTTTCTTTTTGTTGAACATAAAGATAGGCATGTTTGATATTAATTGTGAATTTTCTTCAATTTAACAGTCACAATATTACGTCTTATTATTTATTTAGTGTAACAGCCACTTATCAAATAGCTTTTATGCAGGACCAAAGAAACATATGATACACGAATATTGGGTGGGATTGACCATCGGACGTATCAAAACAAAATCTTGTATATATAGACGTGAGAAAATTGAAATAGATGAGTATTTCTGTATTGGGATTCGTGATCGACCTTATGATGCATGCATCTCCCAAACTAGCTAGATGCTATATTAAGAGAGGGGTCCAAACTAACCTAGTTGAACCAAATTAACACATTTGACAAATGGGTAAATACTAGGAAAATTAAATTTGAAGATAAAGAGGACATGAAAGTTGATGATTGGTTTATTACTTAAACGTTGATAAACGTGCTTATTCCTATTAGTGTTTATTCCTATTAGTGACACTCTTGAAAAAATTCATAGCTAAGAGAGCTAGGTTGTGATCCAAACAAGCATATATACCTGTTCCGCAAACAAAACAAAAAAAAACAAGCATATACCTGCTGCTCTAATTTAGAGATCATTGGATGGTGGTTCATAGGAACAACGTTAACTGACTCCGAACTTGAGCAGCCATTCGTCCCTTGGCAACATCCAGTTGAGGTGGCGGTGACGATGTTAGTAGGCACTACTTGCTTTGCGCTACTTGAATTGGTTTTCGCCGACTGTGGAGACCCAAATATGGAACCCTTCTTCTTGAAATAGTTCATGCTATTCTATTTTCCTATATGCTAATTACGATTAATTAGTGAGAAGATGCAAGGAGGGGAAGCTTAATAATGGTTTAATGGTGTTTATAAGGTGTCCCAACGTTTGTTGTTTAGTTCATGCAATAAAACAATCTGGGCGGATTTTGTGATGTCAATTATTTGTTTTTATACAGCTTATGTTGATGAGGCGATAAAGTCTATGAATATGAGAAGGGATGCCAAGAATTACAGTCTGGGCGTAATTAACTACTATAAATTATGTGGATCCTTCTAGTAGTAGCTATGGACTTGAAGCACAAAAAAATTACAATATTACCACAAAAGTAGCGTGAAGATAGAGAAATTGATTCAAGATAAAGAGTTGTGCTAGCGTCGGTCGCTTTTTAGACGCAACAATATCTCATCATACATTGATTATTGTAAGATTTATGTTTCATTGAGAATTTAGGTTTTGATTGACCCGAGTGCAATCTATCTTGCAATTATATATCAATATTTGAGCTAACATTGTACTGCTCAAATTGACGGTAGCAATACTCTTCGACAATTTGAATCGCTGAAGTGTCCAATTAATGAATAGGTAATTAGGTTGTCATTGCTCTATGTTTAAATGTATGCAAGTGTATGGGGATGGATAGAGAGGAATATGAATCTTGAAAACCCTAACTACTGTTATTACAAGTAAGTGGTCCTGCGAGAACTTCAACGCACAGATCATGACTTTTGTAGGAGAAAGGAGAGGACGGTGGTGCTAACAAACAATTAAGATTGTGGAATTTTCACCTCGGGATCGACAATCACTCATTAGCTTTTGTGACTTGTCTTTTACTCTTTCACCACCCGAATAGCCAAAAAATAAAAGTGGTGGAACCTAATCTAGTGAAGACCGAGGAGGAGGAGACTGTGGACCATTCAACGATCGTAATCTTGTTGAGAGGAGCTGGCCCTCCCTCAGGGCGCAGGGCTCATCCTGTCAGTCTGGCGGTCCTCGCCCTTTTCCCCACTTCCACGCTGGTTTGTTCAATATATTTCACAGTTTGATTAGAAGAAAAAGAAAGCATGCATGTTGGATACAAGTTAAACTACACAAGTAGGGATACAGCAACAGTAGGAAAAATGTATTTATGATATAGAACGTCTGATAAAGTTCAACGTACGTATTTGTAAATGGAAGGTGGAACTTGATTCCTGTTTTCCCATGGTTGACAACTTTATTTAACTTGAGAAAGTTAAATTACTGTGTATATTTATAGGGTAGAGTTTTGCAGGCTTGATTTGACTAATGAACTTCATCTGCAACTTAAGATGCCATAAAAATTATGCAGAAAGCAGCAAAAGAATCAAGGAAGCACAGTTTTTGAATTGAGCAATACAACTACTACTGAGATCCATTTTTGTTGGTGAAGAAGAAAGGTGCATATTAAAATCTAAAAAAAAGGATAACACAACAACTTGCATAATTATTCAACACATAGTTCGTATTTGAACATCGTCGTTTGATTTACACTACTCAGTTTGTACTATGTTTGAGAAAATCCCGAGCTCAAATCTAGAGGACGATAGTTGTTGATTTTAAAATATTGTTTGTACACATCATCAATTTTCATCCAAAGATGCCTATATTTTTATTTTGTTGATGGAGATACTAAGTTCAAATTGATTTAAAAACATTGTATTTGGAGTTATTAATTATGAACATGATTAGTGATTTGTAAAACCTAGAAGCTAGAAACTGAGGATGGTCCAAAAGTGGTAAACGATTACTCTCCTTCTTCCTCCACACACCACCCACATTATTCTTTTAATTATTGCCGGCAACTCCCCACCACCTCACCCACCGTATGGAAATTACCCTAAAATAACCGAAATTGAATTCATTCATTAACATTGTTAATCAAATTGCTTAATAATTTACTGATACATTTCAACCCTTGGAGCCTTGAAGTTCTGTATCTGACTCCTTGAAGGACAATACTTTCCTTATTTCCGAAAATGTGGAAAGTCTAATCATTCCCTAAAAGTTAATGCGGCATTATTTCTACATACAATAAGAATAATCGAATCATTCATTCTCTTTATCATTATTTAAATATCATCTTGAAGTTCGAGACCCTTTAGACATTTATATTTGTCTAACAAAATGATTATGATAACAAGTGTTGACAGTCAATTTTTATATGAATGAATATGGTCTTCAAATTGGAAGAATTTTTCTAGAAAAGATATTTAAATAGAAAATTTCAATGAATAAAGTTTAGTCAGCCTTGTTTTTAAGTTAGTTAATCATATGATGATGCTAATTTTGACTTAGAGAGAGACATTTCGATTCTTGGCATCAAGACTTTGAGACCCAGAGTTGAATCTGCATGCTCATCACGTACCACTAATCTTGTATATTAATAATAAGCAATTATTAAGCATCTTTCAATTTGATCGTGCTCGATCAGTTAATTTCTTAGTCGCCACAGCAAATCATCAGTCCTACAACTCGTCCTCTTGTCCTTTTTTCACTACTTGATATAATAACAAAAATATAGCTACATGCATTGGCATGGCACTTCTTCACAATATATTGTGACATATAATAAACAAAAAATATATAATTATACGTACATATTGATGATTGCCACTTAGCGGCTGCACTTGCAAAGCATATATGTATGAAAGGTAATGCTAGGGAGATCAAAATTTTAAACCAAATGATGTAGATGTTAGTGATTGAATTATTACTTAAGTACTGATTAACATGCTTATTTCCTATTGGTGATACATCGTTTAAAAATTTGATCTCTCTAGCAATATTCATGTATAAATGTATTATGTAACCACAGTTCACGTACGTGTTTAGTTAGGAAAGTGAAAAAGAACAGTTGGAAATTTGAAGAGATGGAGAATCCATGAACCCAAAGACCCGAGTAGGGGATGATGAGATGGGGATGCTAACGCAACGTTCAAGTAACAAGGGTGCCAATTTCCCCAAAATCCAAAATATATTTACAAAAATCCAATTCCAGAGAAAGAGAGAAAGAAGAAGCAAAAGCAAATGCTTTAGGACTCACTTTCTCTATTCCCATGGGTGAAGATCTGCCTTTGCCTTTGCCATCACACCCCCATCTTTTTTCTTCATAAATTTCATCTCATTTCATCATAAATGTTCTTCCCGCGATCACTTAGTGATTGAATAATATATGACAATTAGGTTAGATATCAATTGTAGAGAATATATGTACGTAATTTTACTATTTTAAACTCAACTATTGATGTCAAATTCAACGGTGAATAACTATATATCATTGATCACCAAATGACCAAGAGAGCAGAACTATTCATTTCATATCATTTCTCAGTTTCTTGCTTTGGTCGCTTGCTTGTGATCAGCATCATAGAATCTTTTCAATTTTCTCTTGCTCTTTTTCTTTCTTCCACCACCTTTTTTTCCCGTTCCTATCAAGCTCTCTGTCAGTCTCCATCTGAGTGTTTGATCATGATCCATAAGGTAACGAATCCCCATTCCCACCTCTCTTTCTTTTCAGAAAAATCAAACTCTCTGTTCCCTCACTTTTTCTCTTTTTTACATCCCCCAGATTGCCACCTTCTTAATCTTTCAAGCTTTCTTTTTCCCAACACAAAAACAAATAAGGTGCAAGAGGCACCACTCATTAAAATTTGCCAAGTCGAATTAGAATCAATCGTTTAGAAGTGGGTTAGGTCAGTTAGTAAAGACAATGTGTTTGTTTTTTTTTTACTCGAGGTCAATCATCTACCCCATAAATTAGAGTTACTTAGAATATCGTCTAGTCATGTTTCATGAAGAGTCACGTTTTTGTTTCCCCTCGTAAAACCAATTCGATTAATTAGTAAAACAAAGAGAGAAAACCAAGAACAAATCTAGTTCTATACTTGTATTTGCTGTAATGAAACTTGGAAGAGATAAAAAAAAAAAAAAAAAAAAAAAAAAAAAAAAACCCCTACATTGTTAACTACATTATTAAGCCATTAGCAATGGCGCGATTTGTACGAACGTGTGTGGTTTCGTACACCGGAAGCTCTTCAAGGTACCTTTCTTTCCCGATCACCGAAAGGTGATCAAGCTCGAAAAGATCCGAACTCGAACAACTAGCAGCATCATCGTCATCACCTTCATCACCGTCACGACATTCTCTGCTCACTAATTCATTCTTTACTTGGTTCCGACGGCAGTCTCTCAAAATCTCTCTGGCCGCTTCCTCAACTCTTCTGCTTTTCTCCAACACTTGAAGCTTAAGCTCCTCCTCGGCTTTTCTCGCTGGCGATCGACCAATTTTCCATCCGGTCGGAACAGTGACCGGCATTAGGGTTTTATCCTCCCCTTCGTACAAGCATTTGTGTCCACAAGGCCTGCAATCTTCGTCAACGATCACACTCACCGGGCAGAAATGAACCGATCTTTTAACCCCATTTCGCAGTTTTTCTCTCGTAGATGGTGAGTTCTTACTCAAACATGATCTCGAAAACGAAGAGGCTGAAGAACATGTCGAGTCTTGCCATGATTTCAGTTTCCTCTCCGCAACCGCTTCCTCATACCCTCCAATTGATGAAGTGCTCTTTGTTTTCTTGGTCTGCCCTGCAGTGAAGATAGAATTGAGGAAATTCGCAACGCGGCCGCCTGGCGAAAGCGGCTGTTTCACCTTCTTTAGGTTGCTGTAAATCTTCAATGCCCTCGATTTCGACTTAATTATACCTTCATCGAGCTTCGGAGTCGGATCCGATGCACAACTGTAGTGATAGTCATCGAACAAGTGCACTTCTCTCTGTTCATAAAACAGAGTTCTGTGTTTTCTCTCTGTTTTTTCCTCTGATTTGACCGACCGGGTGGAAACGCTGGTGCGAACCGGCTTCGGCCGTGGTGGTGCGAAACACGAGGACCTCGACTTAGACCCGAACATGGACTCCGCATCCGAGGAGGAGAACCCACCGGAGCTCGAGTCAGAGGAGCTAGAGGTGGAGCTGAAAAACATAGCATCGAGATCACGTTGGTGATCACGGTCTAATTTTCGGTCCAAATCACCCAAATGCTGTCTTCTTTGACCACCAACCTTCTGGCCGACCTTCATCTCCATCCATTTCTCGATCAAACAAGCTCGGCGGAGGCTGGCCATCTCTTCTTCTTCCACTACTCTGCCGCTTTTCGCCCCGCTTTTGCTCTGCTTCTTCGGCATTGTTTCGTTGTAAAACATCGAGTCCTCGCGGTTCTTCGGCGATCCCTCGTCAATCGAACGGTAAATTTTGTCGAGAAGAGAGGATGAGAAAGAAGGATTTTTCTTTTCGTGCCTGTATCTGTCTTCCCTCAGCTTATTTTCCCACCTTGACATTTTTGTTTATTGAGAAATAGGCTAGAAAAATGTATAATTTGAGGTTTTTAGCTACAGAAGTGTAGCTTTTGTGACTTTTTTGTGTTGGCTGAGAGAGAATCAAAAGCTGCAGTGGAATTGAAAATAAGGTAGAGAGAGGATGGACAATGTTTGAGCTGAGCGACCTAATTGGTAATTCGACGACTCAATCTGTGAGAGAGAGAGAGAGAGAGAGAGAGGCAATGAGAGCGAAGTGGCACGCCTTGGAGATGGAGTGAGGAACAGGGGAAGAGAGACGAGGGGTATATAAAGCTCGACGCGCGTGCATGTCCACCCCAACTGGAGCCAATGCCAGATTGGCATCGGATGACGTGGCTTGAAATTTGCCTTTTGATGTGACTAAATTACCCCTTCCTTTGACTAGGAAATGGCGGTCTGACCCTTTGATGGCTCAACCTTCCAGTTATAATTTGAAGCCGTTGATCGTGTTTGGAGGAGGACAAGCAGACAAAGCGTTTGTAAACGACAATTGCTGTAAACCCTAGTAATAAATGGCGGGCCCACGTCTTGTTGTGAGGTAAAGATTTTTATTTTTTACATTTTTTCTAAGAAAAACTAACAAAAAGTAAAATAAAAAAAATAAAAAATTTAGTTTTAATGAAAAATGACAAATAGAGGTGTAATGAATAGTACCAAAAAAAGATAAAAATATGATTTTTTGTTAAAAATAAATAATACTGAAAGTGTTTCGTTAAAACTTCATTTTTTCTAAAATGAGGTAAAATTTTTGTTCGTAGGTAATATGTGGATTGATGCAAATCTTTTATTAATAGTATAATTATATTTTTACACTAAAACTAAAAAGGATGAGAATTTAAAGTACAACAGGGAGGGTCGAATTAAAAACTATTACTTATAAGTAAAGAGAAATATTTTTAATTTATAATATCAGTGTGGCATTTCGTTTTCTCATCCCTATGTTTTTAAATAAATAAATAAAAGTTAAAACGCTTTTTTGAAGCTCGGGCCTACAAGGGCAGATGATTGGAAATTTTATTTTATTTTATTTTTTTAAATATCAAGTATTTAAACGGTACTTTATATGTCATAATACAAGTGTAGAAAATGATATATTTTTTTATGTCTTTCTTATTTTAGGACACATGAAGTACATGTTTCGAAATCAGACATTGAAATTCCTCTAGGTGATTGAGAGTGAATAAATAAGCTAAGTTAATTGAATTATTTAATTGAAATGTATGATAAAGTTTTTCTTTGCACAATACATTAAAAATATAGTGTGACACGATGGGAAAAAACTAACACAATACACTTTTAGGGGAAGTGTAGCGCCTGTGATGTAAAAATATCTCTCACACATACGTGAGTGCATGCAAAGAGACTAGTTTAATTGAAACGAGGACAATTTACATTTTTATTATTGTGATCATGTTTGGTAGATGAATATAATCCAATATTTTTGTTGGTAATATTCCATTTAAAACTATTAATTTCATCAGCGGTTGAGATAGTAATCAAGTTTTGGAATTTCGTGAGAATGTTTTATAAAAAGGTTTTTTTTTTATTAATTATATTAAAAAAAAAAGAAAAAAAAAAAAAGAGGAAGGTGTACGGTATATATTTTAGGTTTCGGATTGAGCTGGCATAATTGATTAATTTTTAGGTAACAGTCACGATATACCAATAAGATGAAAGGGAGATAATTCAATTACAAAATATGATCTTTCCTTTTTCTTTTCTTTTTTTAAATTTGTTTGCACCTTATATTTTGGTGGGTTTGTTTCTTTTTAAAATACTTAATTTAGTCATTGAATTATTTTATCTATTATCTATTTGGTGGAAGTTCAAGTTATTTTCAAAGGTAGGTGTGACATTTTTTGAAAAAAAGCAATGTCGATAATTTATTGATTCGAGAAACATGATTGTAACACGATTATAACACAGTGCCAACTGAGTACATCTTTTTCAGTGACCAAACTCTTAATCTGAAAAGAATAATCGCACAACAAATAAGCGTGATTAATCTCCTATATAGCAAGTACAATGACCAAAAAACATTCAAACGATTGGGATAACATTTTTTCTAGTCGTGTTTTTATGGATTCTTTTTAATCTAAACAAAGGTACTAACAAAACCCCTAAACCATTATATTACACTGTTTAGGTAGAACCAAAATGTTAATTAAATTGCTTACCAAATATGGTACTTTAAATTATATAACCGTCAACGTTTGCATGTAGAGAGAGGTTAATAAGAAAACAAAGAGAAACAGATGGATTTACCAACAAAAGATGCTTGTGGAAATAACTAAAGAATTACAGAATCATTTTTTTTTTTTCCTTCAAGTGATTCTTATAAGAGTTGAGGGGCCCCATTTTGGTTTTTTTATTTAATTATGATATTTTGAATTTGAAAGAGGTAAAGCTCTATTACCGGAAATAAAATGTAATCATGGAAATTAGCCTTTAACCGCGCGGTTGATTTGTCGAAGGAGCCTGTGGCCTGTAAAATTGGCCTTTAAACTTAATCATGGAAATTCAATCGGGGAGCTTCTAATCACGGTGAAAACGGCTCTCTGGAGGAGCCTTAATGAAGTTCAAAAACTCAACGTGTTGACTTTTACTGAAACTTCAAACTGATTCCATTTTATGAGGTTACGTTGTCATCGTGTTACTAATTTATATGTTATAGGATGGGTGAATGATTCATATTTTATGCACCTATAATATTAAAGATTGACCGAAATATAGGTATAGAAAAACACACGTTTATATATGTGTTATAACTTATAAAGTGAGTTGAGCGTGACATGATGGGTCGATGGTCACACTAAAAAATTACTGATATTGGAATTGGAAGACACTTGAGTGCATTTAATTGATTAAACCCTACCCAGAACCATTGACAATGATCGATAGCAAATAACCATGTCCACATTAATTATATGAACTAGGCGATCAAGAGTACGACTTATATTTGTTCCTTCCTAGTTGATAAAACAAACAAAACCATTAATTAAGATGAAAAGGATGGCTTTGGACTTACATATCAAGATCCAACAAACCCCGCCAATTATATTACATGGGAACCAATGATCTGCCCCCGAAACCCTAGCCAGAATCACATGTTTTAGCCATTTTTGTTTGTTCATGTTCATCCATCCAAGGACATATGCTATGATGCCTGCAACATCCATGGCCCTTTATGCACCCTAACCGTATGATATAAAGTGGTGTGACACAGAAAGGCCTTTGATTTGGTCTCTTAATCGGATTTCAACCAGTATCCCAGCCATTTGGGTTAGTGTTTATAATAAGATACATGTAAGGTGGCTTCCACCCAACAATTAGATAATGATCTTATGTACTTTCACGATCTGATTGTCATGGATCTTCTAAAGATTATATATTTATACTGAAAATGTTTTTTGAGAAAATGTTTTTGGAAACAATTTTTAGTAAAAATACAAATGAAACCTTAAAAAGTGCTTCATACAAGAAGCATATAACTTGTGTTTCATGCTTCTTGCAAGAAGCACTTTGCTTTTAGAATCTATATTTTTTTTTTTTCGCTAAAAGCGCTTTCAGTCATTTTAAAAGCACTTCCAAATGAGTCTTTATAGTATAGGGTGGGAGATTTGGGCTAAGATACAGTATGTCATCTATAATAATTTATAAATTGAACTTGTCATCTACAGATGTCGAACTTAAGACTTCTTACTTGTAAGAAAATAAATAATACTAGATAATAATGCAAAATGATATAGAGATCAAATACGTAGGCCCTATATTTGAAGCTTTGGTCAAACGACTCGAACCAATGCATTAAGCTGAGAAAAATATACATATATAAAATCAAATCTGAAATCCTTTCCCAGATTATAATTAGAATTCAAGATAATATTCAATCGATCTAAGGAGTCCCGCCCACCTAATCAGGTCAGTTGAGTTATAAACCTGTGGACTAAAGTTCACATTTTTTATTTTAATATCCATCTGTTCATCAAGTATTTCATATAAAAAACTAGTTTAGATTAAAGATAAAATCGGAAGTTATGCAATTAAATCTTCTTGAAATTATTCAAAATATAATCGTTGGACATATAGGTGAATAATTCAAATTAATTAACATTCTCAATGGTTCATGTGGATTTGGTTGCGAATGCGGATGCAATTTATTAAATAATACGCGGTATGTAACACATATAATGTAATTAATAGTCTTGAGTAATATTTTATTGTCAAACTTACGTTGCATACTACGCATTAGGGCAAAAGTTTACCCAGAATAGAGTCCCAAATTTGCTGTTTTACAACATGAACGCAGCAACCAAACAGTATGTTTTGTTTGCAAGCATGTTGGGCACCTAGAAAAAGATTTGTCATTCATTTGTTTTCACCTTCTTCTGATCTTGTTTTACTGTTTCTTTTCCTTATTTAGGAGGGGGAGCAAAACGCAGCGTTAAAATCAGCGCAGTACGGACTGTGATACCATTGGTGGGGCCACTGAAGTTCCAGTTTTCCAACGCAGATTTACACGGTCACGAATAATGGACGGTCAGATTTGAGCATCACGCATAACTCGTGTGGACCTGATCGGATCCTACTCATTGGGTGTGTGTGGGGACCATGTAATTGCTCTCGCTCTGTCCAGTACGACACGCTCTTCTACACGTGCGAACACGGGGCACTTTGTCCTTGGCTTTCTTCACACGCATACGTCATGCACGCTGGTGTAGTGAAATTTATTTGACCCAAGCCATTGTCCTCGCCACGTGTCTAGGCTCTTGGGTCTATCTTTGATGGGTGCCACTCTCAAATGCTTTGGGACAAACCATAGTCTGTATTCTTATTATGAAACGATGAAGTTATTGAACCTGTTGAACCCAGGTTGAGTACGCAGGATTCACATTGGTGGAGCCAGCAACATGCTTTGGGGGACACAACATTGTGCCATCGACATAACCTATTAGATCCCTACTTTTCAGAATAGGAAGCATTTGAGCCAACCATAGTGGGTAGTTGGTTCTATCGAGTTTGATGTTCATGACAGTGGAGAAGGGCTGGAAGGTGTAGTTTTGGGGGTTGGGGTTAATGGAGGGGACATTATTTTTAGCCATGGAAGCGTTGATGGAAAAGATGACAGGCGAGAGGATCTTGTCGTAAGACAAAAATAGCTCTAGAAACCATGTAAAACTTAAGAACTCAGGTTTTTTCAAGATGATTGCATACCCATTTACCTATGGGATGCTTGTATTTATACTTGCTTCATGATTACATCAGAGGGTTTGAAGGCCCTATTTACAAGGAGATTCGAAATTCAAATAATTCAAATAAAAAAAGCAACAGTTGACACATATTTGAAAATTACATCCTATAAACAAGGAAGGCTAATAAGATAGAACTCCAAACAGAACTAAACTCCTCAAAGCACGGTGAGTGAAATTGCATTTTGACTTTGTCTAACAGATAGACGTAGATAAACATTTTACCCTAATCTTTGGTTCGTCGTTTGGTGACTAGGATTGAATTGCATCGGGTTTACTTTGGTTTGGAAAGGATAGCGTTAAGTATTAATTAGGTGTACATTACGAGTTTAAGTAATGAGATTGTGGATACACGTTTGTTTTAAGAGTTTGTTTCCTTGCAGATTGAAAATAATAGAGTAGTCGTGCATGTGTGTATGAGCTAATATTGATTGTTAATGAACTATGAATTAGGCATGCACCGGTGATTTAGATCAGCTCGTGCGTGCGCAACTCAGCCAAGCTAGCACCTAACATATTGATACGTATGTTATCAACTGTAGTAAAAAAAGAGTATCAGGGCTAGCTATATAGTACACACAGGAGGTGACAGGCAGGTAATGCAGCTTCTGAATCCAGCTTTTGTCTGCTGTGAGCCTGCGACAATAGAGGAATTGCAAGCGTAATATACAAGTTGCCAGTAAGCATTATTAGGGTTTTGGGACCCAAACATGCATCTTTGGAGACGTAGAACCACGTGAGAAAGCATGGGCACATCCCTCATAATACCTCATGTTTGTAGGGTAAATGAACAGTGTTATGACAACCTTGATTTTAATTTCGATGTGGGCAAGAATATATATATATATATATATATATATGTGTGTGTGCGCGCGCGCGCGCACGCGCGTGTGTGTCCATCTCTGGTCGTCATAGGATCGATGAGATGCCCTTTATCGATCTGGTCAGATGTGCTAAATCTAACATCAATCCAAAAGTAAGGAGTGAAGTGTTTTGTGTTCGTCTAGGTAGGCAATTGTCGAAGTCGGTCGTTGAAGTTTCATTTCAGTGCGAATTATTATCTAATGGGGGGAGAGTTCAATAAGTTTTGGTTAAGTTTATCAATCTCTAAGAGTGAACCGTCGATTTAACGCTACAATAATAATACAATTAATCTTACATTGTAGGGTTATGCCTTTGTATTGAAACGCGTTGCAGATCAATTGTGGTTACATATGGAGACAAAAGCACTTCTCGTCTTTAAGTGCACTTACACTTCACGAGTTCGATTCCACTCAATATTATCGATTGCTTGAAAGTGCTTCCATGAAAAAGGACGAAGCGACTTTATTATTAATTTGGACAAGTATGGGTGAGATAATTTGGGTAAATTGGAAGTAGCTTTATCCCGATCACGCCAAACATGCACTGATATTGTGAAAGAGATGTGCAGCAGTTGAGGGGAGATCCCGAAGAGGAAGTGAATAATGAACAGAGGGAGAAACTTTGCTCTTTGTTTTTTCTCCCTTCCCAACAAAGCTTGCAGTGGCAGCATATTTTACTGTCCTTGCTGCTGCCTGGGGTTTCGTTTTGTCTTCCTCTCCGAGTTTCCTGACCAGCCAAGTTTCTTTATCTCTTTCTCTATTCTCCCTCAGATTTATGTCTGGCTGAGGAGAGAGAGAGTGGATGAGTGATGACTAGGGCTGATGCAGTACCCACGTGCTCTTTGTATAGCCTGGCTGTTTTCTAGGACTTTAGATGAATCGGGGACGTAGGAAGGATGACAAATGTTCCAAACCAATTATACAACCTCACATGAAAAAATTAAAACACATGTTGACACGGTGTAGGATTTAGTACACCATTACTTTGATGTATCTATTTCGTATAAAGATGTGTTTGAGACTGCTTCTGTAAAAGTTAAAAGTAATTTGTCAACCAACACTTTTATATTGCTTGGTAAAAAGTGTGATTGAGCGCAAACTAAGGATGGATCTACTAACCCCTTGCTATAAGGTTTTTTATTAGACAAATTTCTAGTAAAGATCCAAATACTTTTTAAAGAGGCATTTGACAGTTGCTTCTCTAAAACGCACTTTTAAGTTTCTCGCTGAAAGGAAGCTACAAGCATTTTTAGCCCTTCCAATAGTTAAAGCAACCACAAATAATAAACACTCCGAATTGTTTTACAAAAAGTACTTGAACTCTTAACAAAAATTATAACGTGTTTCCAATAAAAACCGCTTTACATCAGAACCCTCATCGGCATAAATATTTCCTACAAAAGAAATCAAAGAAGTCGCTTTCCTGGGCTCTCCATCTTCACGTGCGGAGTTGAACACCTCATTCCCCTCCATTTTCATGGCCCTATTGTTTTTTATGGCCTTTTGTAAATTGTCCCTGGCCATTCAATTCCAGGGCCCAATACTTTTGTAGAGGTCCTACAGTCCTCCTGCTCCCAATATTCTCACCGGACATCCCAATTTACAATGTCGCTGAAGGTCACAACTCTCCTGCCCTTCAACCGAACACAAAGAAAACAACAGTTTAAAGCCTTCAACCTGAAAATTCTTCTTTGCCGGTTTGACGGATGGCAGAAAGAATAAACCATTTTTATACAGTAAATGCTATAGTATAATTGCGAGAAGGGACGGTACTTCATCGTTCTTTACAATGTTGGAAGAAATCCGTCGGACCAACATTGGACATAGAGCGAATCGGCCTTGTAGTACTAAGCATTAAGCCCACAGATATCTTCATGAGTTTTCCAACTCTGGTTCTCAACTCCTCAAATATCTTGGAGAAGGATTATAGCCTTATCAAACTGAGATTTCATAAGCTCCGTTCTGGTTCAAGTTTACATCGTGCGTTGTTAAGAGTTCGCTTCCCCTTGTTACTAGATACAGACACAATAATTCGAGTTTTCGATTAATAGTCACAAGCTCTCATTATTTCTACTAAGAAATGCAATTTGTCTTTGACACTTTCCTTGAGGCACAATACGAATCTTCTACCCGTCCGTAATCATTGAGAATTTAACCTCTCAATATCTACCAACTGGTAAAGATCGCCTCGTCTTTGCTTCAGTAAGGGGAGGTTTGTCCTGAATAATTCAAAACAAACTTATTTTAACTACTTTAACTGTAAAGTAACGAAGACTATCCTCACCGGTATTCTATAAACATTCTTGCATAAGAAAAAGAAGACTATAGGTTGGAAACACATCACCTTCTAAGCTCAATAATTGAATAATCAATCTCTGCTATGATTATTGCCTCTTCATGTTCCGTCGTCGCCAGTACTTCTCCAAACTACCACATTTAATTTTTTTAGTCAGATTCATAAAAAGATTCACCTACAAATAACTTGGCATCCAAAAAACTTAAACAAGGACGAAAATGCAGACCCAGACACTTGTTCTATTACTAAAAAGTAGAAAGGTGTAAGTAAGCATGCATCATGAAGCTAAAAATACAATGTAGTATGGATGAAATTTCCAGTGTATGGCTCTAGCGAAGATCAAATGTAAGCATGCATCATAAAGCTAAAAGTACGTATCCACTTACTGGTCCAACAAGGGTGGAGTGGCCCCATGCCACATAACCGGCTCCAGCATCTCGAGCAGGGGAACAAGTTGCTACATATAGCTGACAACCCACAGAAAATCACCCATGGGAAATCGTTAGAGTTAATATGGAGCATCAAGGCATAATCGTCATAAAGTAGGGACTTGACTGTGATTCTTGTTATGTAATCTATCACAAAGTTCTGTTTCTGTCATTGTACTAACTCCAAGTTTATTAGCAAACGTAAACCGTGATATGCATCTCATATAGGACATATGTTACCGCACCTGGTTATCTGTAGCCCTGCACAAGATATATAGCAAGGCGAATCTCATTGAGAATGACTACATAAAAAACTACAAACTGATTTAACATATCACAGATAAATTATTCTAAAGGAATATGAATTAGGGAATATGTAACTAATACCTTGCCCTCTGCAATAGTTCCCAGTGCAATGGTCCAGTAGTCATGTTAAAAGCCCCAGGATAGCATATCAAGTGAGCACCTTATGTAAACAACTTATTACTGTTATCATTCGGTATTTCCAACATCAGAAGTCCTTCACTAGGAAAGGATTAAACAAAGGAGAAATAGTTCCATTTCCTTTTTAATAAAAAGCTGATTAGTTGAACTGCAAAGAAGAATCCAGTGGCAGATTTCATGAGTTTGAATTTATTAAATCTCAAAGGTTTAGGTGTGCTGACTACCTAAAGAAAAGCCCCTAATTTTATTAGTTTAGCAACGCCCAGAAAGTGGAAACTAATTTCACTTCCATGGAAAGAAAAAGAAACGGCCAACCTCTTGCTCCATAAATCATTGCTATTTCCTCAAAATTAATGTCATAACAGATACCTATGCCAATACGCCCAACTTCTGCAAAACCCGATTGATGGTTACTATCCCATCAAGAATGAGTGAAAGAAGTTCTTCCACCAAAGGAATAAGTGTTTGTATAAAAGACGAACCAATGAACAAAACTACTGCAAAGAATGAATAAAACCTGTATCCACAATGGTAGGAGTCTGCCCTGCTGTGAGTCTTTGATTCAGTGAAGGTAATCTTCCCCGGGATGTCAATATCAAATAGCTGCATCTGTGACCATATGCCATGTTCTTTGTTACTAAAACGGTCAGTAAGAAACAAAGACCAAGACACATAATTTCCCTTGAAAAGTGCTCATTATATGTTCAAAACATCAAGTCTCTTCTAAAATGGAAAGAGCAAATTTTCCTATAGACATATAACCACACAGAGTTAATTTCGTATATAACAAGAATTGAACTTGATATTACAAGTGCCGCCTTCATGTAAAGCTTAGAGCATTACCTTCCTGTGTTTAGCTAACAGCTTTCCATTGGTGCCAAAGACACAGGAAGTATTGTACAACTGATCCCCAGAACGCTCCACTATAGATCCACCAACAATGGTGATCTTAAGACGTTGAGCAACTTCAGACAGCATGGCTGTTGAAGGAGATGCATCGCCACCCGCACCAATGTCCTCGGCATAAACAGGAAAACTGTCATTTGAATACGGACCATTCCAAATTTCCTGAGACACAAAGCATCAAACACAACTTAAAGCCAAAAAATCTCAACATTTATTAAAAGTTGAGTTTATTAGCCATCTGGTCTTATACAACATAAAATTGTTCTGATAGTCTCCTCCCAGTTACAAACCCAACAAGGCACCAACCTTTCAGTTACTTACACTATTCTTATGGGCATCTAAAACTCGATCAGCTGAAAATTACAGTTTCCAAATTTCCGAAAAACAAACAGAATGAGTAAAACTCACAGGGAGGAGAACAAGTTGGGCACCCTTTGCAGCGGCGTCCTCGATGGCTTTCCGAGAATGGGCAATGTTCCTCTCCTTATCCGGCGTCACCGACAATTGGCACAGCGCAATCTTGAACTGCACAAAAAACCCAATTCAAATTCAACATCAAAACTCCAAAAATTCACAACAAAATGACCAGATACAGACAGAGATTAAAGAAACAGCTTGCCTTGGTGACGGGAGGAGTGGGCAGGGGAAGAGCAGGCGGGACCCTGGCTTCTTCGGGCTTGTAAGCCGACGCCATCACCGACAAGAAATTTGCAGAGCGGGTCCGGGACTTGCGCTGCGACCGATGTTGATGTTGGTGGTGATGGCTTTGGATGGTGCGATTGGAGAGAGGTAAGTCGGCGGAGGAGAGAGACCGATGCAAAATTTTGAATTCAAGATCTAAAACTTCCTTCTCCCATTGATTAAAAAAATGTCGATCTTATTAACCGATCACTTATTTGACAATATAATATTCTAAATTACTCATGTTATACATAAAAATGAAATACAAACTCGAATTCAGACGGGACGGGCCAACTGTTTTAACAAACTGGTTCTCAACTCCCCAATGTCTTGGAGAAGGATTATAATTCGAGTTTACATGGTGCGTTGTTGAGGGTTCGCTTCCCCTTGTTACTAGATACAGACACAATAATTCGAGTTTTCGATAAGTAATAACAAGCTCTCATTATTTATAGAAACAGACGCATTCTTTCTATTAAGAAATGCGGTCTTTGACACTCTCCTTCCTTGAGGCACAATAGGAATCTTCTACCCGTACGTAATCATTGAGAATTTAACCTCTCAACATCTACCAACCGGTAAAGATCGCCTCGTCTTTGCTTCAGTAAGGGGAGGTTTGTCCTGAATAATTCAAAACAAACTTATTTTAACTACTTTATTTGTAAAGTAACGAAACTATTTCATCGGTATTCCATAAATACTCTTGCATATGAAAAGGAAGAGTGTAGGTTGGAAACCACATCACCTTCTAAGCTCAATCACTGAATAATCAATCTCTGCTATGATTATTGACTCTTCATGTTCTGTCGTTGCCATTACTTCTCCAAACTACCACATTTAATTCTTTTAGTCAGATTCATAAACAGATTCACCTACAAATAACTTGCCATCTAACAAACTTAAACAAGCATGGAAATGCAGACCCAGACACTTGTTCTATTACTAAAAAGTAGAAAGGGGGAAGTAAGCATGCATCATGAAGCTAAAGATACAATGTAGCATGCATCAAATTTCTGGTGTATGGCTCTAGGGAAGATCAAATGTAAGCATGCATCATGAAGCTAAAATTACGTATCCACTTACTGGTCCAACAAGGGTGGAGTGGCCCCATGCCACATAACCGGCTCCAGCATCTCGAGCAGGGGAACAAGTTGCTACATATAGCTGACAACCCACAGAAAATCACCCATGGGAAATCGTTAGAGTTAATACATGAGGACCATCAAGGCATAATCGTCATAAAGTAGTGACTTGACTGTGGTTCTTGTCATGTAATCTATCACAAAGTCCTGTTTATCATTGTACCAACTCCAAGTTTATTAACAAATGTAAACCGTGATGTGCATCTATATAGGACATATGTTACCGCACCTGGTTATCTGTAGCCCTGTACAAGATATAGCAAGGAAAATCTCAGTAAGAATCACTACATAGAAATCGATTTAACATATCGCAGAAACATTATTCTAAAGAAATATGAATTAGGGAATAATGTAACTAATACCTTGCCCTCTGCAATAATTCCCAGTGCAACGGTCCAGTAGTCATGTTAAAAGCCCCAGGATAGCATATCAAGTGAGCACCTGACGTCAACAACTTATTACTGTTATCATTTGGTATTTCCAACAATAGAAGTCCTTCACTCGGAAAGGATTAAACAAAGGAGAAATAATTCCATTTCCTTTTAAACAAAAACCAGATTAGTTGAACTGTAAAGAAGAAGACTCCAGTAGCAGATTTCATGAATTTGAAGTTATCAAATCTCAAAGGATTAGGTGAGCTGACTACAGAAAGAAAAGCCCGTAACTTTATCAGTTTACCAATGCCCAGAAAGGGGAAACAAATTTCACGTCCATGGAAAGAAAAAAAAGAGGCTAACCTCTTGCTGCATAAATCATTGCTAGTTCCTGAAACCTAATGTGTAATAACCCGTCCCGGGATTTACGTAGGAAAATAGGTATTTTTTTGTATTTTCACTAAGTTTGGGGGATACCTTTCCTTTTAAAATTGTTTTTCTAGCCTTAATTGGTGAGCCCAAGGGGCCCACCCCTGTTTTTGTTCCCCGGTCTCTTCCCTTTTTCCTTTTCCTTTATTTTTTGTTACTGAAAAGTCTCTCTCTTCTCCCTCACTCTCTCTTCCCGTGCTCTCTCTCCTTTCTCCTCCTCTCGGTGCTCCTTCCTCCGACAAGAACACACACACACACACACCCATGCCCACACCTATAACTCTTTTCTAACCCCGTGGTTGTGCTTTGGACGTCAAACCACGAAGAAAACCACCTCGGAGGCATTTCCCAGTTTTCCGGCGAGCACCGCCCCTTTCGAGGCAATTTCCGGCCAAACCACGGCGAGTTGGCCGGCGTGCGAGGTATCAATCTCTTCGTCTCGCTGAGTACTACAACTTTCCTTTTTGTTTCACCCAATTTCATTGAGTATTGAAGAAGTTATTTTCATTTGAATCTTACCCAGTTCCGGCGGACACCCGTGGCTTCCAGGCTGTTTTCCGGCCAACTCCGACCACAATGACGGGAACCAAGGGTATATTTCGATTCCTTACCTTCGGGGCTTCAATTTGGTATATTGAATGTCATGTTTTGGTTGAGTTTTGAGCTCCAACGGAGCTTGGGAAATCTCCGGCCGAAGTCCGGCCTTCCCTCTCCTTGGAATCCGGCGACCACCAAACCCAACGGCCTTAGGGCCTTGGTTGCAGCCCAAACCCATTTACCCTTTTAATTGGGCCATTGGGCCGTGAGGTTTAAGCCCAAACCCAATCCACCTAAAACCTAAACCCATTTCTGTTTTTACCCTAACCCAAACCCTTTAGGCCCAAACCCGGATCCAACCCAAGTCCAAACCCTTTAACCCAATCCGGATCCAAACCCATTGACCCGTGACCCGTGACCCGTTGACCCTGACCCGTTGACTGGGTCAACGGTCAGCGTTGACGTTGACTTTGACCGGTCAACGGTCAACGTTGACTTGACCGTTGACTTTTTGGGTTTTCGTGCGGGACCCCTCCTAGGCTAATTTCGACGTCCTGAACCCGTTTCCGATGTCCGTTTTCCCAAATTCAATCGTTTGAGTAGAGTTTGACGAAATGTACCCTTTTTGTGCTTAGGGGCGTTTAATTGTGGCGTTTCCGTCTTCGCAAGTGGCGTGGCTTTTCGACGGCGAAGTACTGTGAGTGGACCCCTTCTAAAAATGCATGTTTTGATAGTAGAAATGCATACATGAAAAGCATGATTTGATGATTATGTTTTATGAACGTTTTACGAGATAACATGCTTACTGAGGCTAGTTTGAATTATTACTATTTTTCCTATAACCCATGTTCTTATAGCATATCTGATGGATGACGATATGATATTTAGAACATGTTTAGAACACCTCTTTATAGTATAGATGATGGATGACTTTATACTATGAAGTTGATTTTCAATATATGTATGTTCACTGGTTTTGTACTTACCTAGTGGTCCTTTCCGCTACGGGACGTAGGGATAGATCCGGTCCGTCCCGGGCGACGGTTTGGTGTTGGCATAGGGCCTGGAGTGTGTTTTCCTCTGACTGTCTGCTCAGAGACGGGGAGCCGGCAAGGGGCCTGAAGTGCATTTTCCTCTGACTGTGTGCTCAGAGACGGGGAGCCGGCATGGGGCCTGAAGTGTTATATTGGACATTCACTAGTGATTATTATTGTTTATGAGAATGAATGAAATAACTTCTTTCACCAAAGGAATAAGTGTTTGTGTAAAAGAGAGCCAATGAACAAAACTACTGCAAATAATGCATCAAACCTGTATCCACAATGGTAGGAGTCTGCCCTGCTGTGAGAGTCTTTGATTCAATGAAGGTAATCTTCCCCGGGATGTCGATATCAAATAGGTTTATCTATGACCATATGCCATGATCTTTGTTACTAAAACAGTCAGTAAGAAACTAAGACGAAGACACATAATTTCCCTTGAAAGGTAATCATTATATGGTCAAAAGATCAAGTCTCTACATTTCTAAATCAAATGGAAAGAACAGTCTTTCATATAGACATATAACCATACCAAAAAAGATATCTTGCATAACAAGACTTTAACTTAATATTGTAAGTGCCCCCTTCATGTTAAAGCTTAAAGCCTTACCTTCCTGTGTTTAGCTAACAGCTTTCCGTCAGTGTCAAAGACACAGGAAGTATTGTACAACCGATCCCCAGAACGCTCCGCTATAGATCCACCAACAATGGTGATCTTCAGACGTTGTGCAACTTCAGACAGCATGGCTGTTGAAGGAGATGCATCGCCACCCGCATCAATGTCCTCGGCATAAACCGGAAAGCTGTCATTTGAATATGGACCATTCCAAATTTCCTGACACACAGAGCATCAAACACAACTTAAAGCCAAAAATCTTAACATTTCTTAAAATTGAGATTATGGCCATCTGGTCTTATACAACATAAAATTGTTCTAATACAAACCCCTCAACCAGACGCCCGCCCACCCTCCACCAGTTTGATGGTAAATCTATCCTTAGCGGGTAAAAGTGAACAAACCCAATAAAGCACTAACCTTTCAGTTACTTACACTATTCTTATGGGTATCTAATATTCGATCAGCTGAAAAATACAGTTTCCAAATTTCCGAACATATATTGCTACACTTAACAAACAATAGGAGCCTAATAAGTAATAATCCACATTTAACTTGAAGCAGCAAGCTTAATCAGCATACCAATCTGAATGTCCAAATAAACAAACAGACTGAGTAAAACTGCAAAACTCACAGGGAGGACAACAAGCTGGGCACCCTTTGCGGCGGCGTCCTCGATGGCTTTCCGAGCGTGGGAAATGTTCCTCTCCTTATCCGGCGTCACCGACAATTGGCACAGCGCAATCTTAAACTGCACAAGAAAACCAATTCAAATTCAACCTCAAAACTCTAAAAATTCACAACAAAATCACCATATACACACAGAGAGATTAAAGAGACAGCTTGCCTTGGTGACGGGAGGAGTGGGCAGGGGAAGAGCAGGCGGGACTCTGGCTTCTTCGGGCTTGTAAGCCGACGCCATCACCGACGAGAAATTTACAGAGCGGGTCTGGGACTTGCCGCTGAGACCGATGCGGATATTGGTGGCGATGGCTTTGGAGGGTGCGATTGGAGAGAGGAAAGCCGGCGGAGAAGAGAGAGGCTATGGGCGGAGGCAAATGGAGCGGCGGAGAGAGGAGGAGGATGAGGAGTCAGCAGTGAGATTCTTTGTGACGGGGCTGTATTTAATTGAGATTCTGAGGAATTTTAATTTTGTAATGAATTGAAGAAATTTGCAGTGTGTTTTAAGCATTTATAAATCTCATTTTTTCTTATGAAAGTTCGAGGGAATTGAATCAAAATTTTACATGGAATCTGTACAAATCAGTTAAACCATATAAAAATCTATAGATTTATAAATCAATTAAAATCTCTCAAATTCTCAATTAAATACATCCTTTAAGTTTGTTCATATATTCTCCAAAATTTTGCATTTTGGTTCTCAACTTAACTTTTTATTGTATCATTTGTTATTTTTGTCAAATTTTTCTATTAATAAATTAAAAAACATCTAGATCTATTTCGAAATTCATTGACCAGAATGTAAATCGAAGCCCTTAATTTATTATTTTTTTAATTGGAACGAAGAAATCTCATATCAAACATTTCTTTGTCAAAGTTAATAATTAATTAGTTTTTGTTCTAGTGTTAGTGATATTTATCTTCTAATATTGAATTCAACATCTAAATTTCTTTTTCCCATTGATTAAGAGAATGTCAATTTTATTCATCGATTTTTTATCTTCTTAGAAAATATAATTAAATTCCTCGTGATATACGTAATAAGAAAATACAAACTCGGATTCATACGGGACGGACGCACTACTTTAACAAACACACTCAGATGTGTATTATCATCTATCCTTTAATTCTACATTGCAGACTCTCTTACCCACTGAAAGAGTAATTAGGGTAAAATATTAGTTTCAACGACAACAAAAAAGTCAAATATTAATAAAATAAAAAATAAATAATAAAAAAATCATCACAAAATGGTAACCGTGTGATCTCACGGGTTGCACACTTGCACTGGAAACCCCTTTAGAACGAAGGAATATGATCGTTACAAATGAACGCATTGCACCGGATCGCATCCTCAACACCTTTCAAAAATCCCAACCGATTCTTGTCCAAACGGTAATTAACTGTCACTCGCGCCTTGGTCCTCTATTTCTTTGCTCCCTCTCAAAACTTTCACTTCCAATTAAGAACAAAAAAACCTGTTTCAATTTCTCTCGAGCATCAAAAATTTGGTGCTCGAGACCCTCCAATTCGGTTTGAGTTTACGAAACTTGCAAAAGTCAAACAAAAATAAACGAAGAAAAAAGAATCCGAAGAAATTTTTCACTTTGAAATTTCAGAGAATTGTGTAGTTTTTTCGTAGATAGATATAATATTTTTTATGCATGGCAGATCCCAGGGCTGTTGTACCGTACCATGACCCGTACGATAACGGCTCGTGTTCCAATATTATGAACTTTCTGTACGATTCTGAACACCCGATCCTCGATGAGAGCTTACCGTTACCGCCATTGGACGATGAGGGACTCGCTTGCCCTACTAAACCAATTCCTCTGTTTGATGAAGGAATCGAAGATTTGAGCGACCCTTTGTTGGATCAAGCGACATGGGATTTTCTCTATCAGTGTAGTAAAGGCGTAGGAAACTTTGATTTGCAAGCCGGTCCCTCGCAGTTTATAGGAGAATCGAGCGGCTCTAGTCCTCCCAGAGGGGACAACAATGAGCAGAATAAGGGTTTAGGTGATCCGAGGCCGCTTTCGGTTTGGCCTGCGACACCAGTTCCATTTAATTGCAGTTGTTGCCAATTGCTTAGGGAAATCATACACTTAAATGGTAAGTTTTACGTTCATTTTTCTTGTAAATTAGTATTGGTTTAGTGGGTACTATGCGGTTTAAGTGGTGATTAGGGTATTGATTTTTTATTTTCAACTTGTGTGCAAAGGCAACCATGTCATGAAACTTGACATTCATGGAAGGTTCGGTTTGATCAGTCATGCAATTCTTTACAGTTTCGATGTGAATTCTTCCGTCAATCATCAGTATCAAATGTTTGAGTAAGTTTTTTCGACCCTCTCAATTCGAAGTGTTTGATTCGTTTAACGAGAAGACTAAATATTTTTTTGGGTTCGGAAATTAGTTTTTGCAAGAAAAGCATAGAGGAGGTGAAGCAATTTCTGATGCAGTACTGCCTAGAGAGAAAGCTAGAGGGCTACATTCTGCAGCAAGATCCAATGGCAGTCTTTTACGAGGCCCTCTGCATTGGACTCGAGTGGGATGACATTCAAAACACCGGTGACTTCACCTTCCCACCATCTCCTCCAAATTCAGGTTCGTGTGTTTGGTTTTCCTCGTGAACTTCTATCATTTGGAACATTTAATGTTCATATATTGGTTACTTGAAATTTTTTTTTTTTTTTTTTTTTTGGTCAATTTCAGGAAGAGTCGGTGAAGTGGAACAACAACAACCCGCTGATGATCAACCACATGCGGCCGAGGATGAGAACGAGAGGATTTCTCTTGCAGCACAGGTTGTTGTTAACCATTCTTTCAATCCTAAACCCTAAACCCTACATTTAGCTAAAATAAGATAATAAGTACATTTTATTAACACTTTTCTTTGTGCAATGCTGTGGAAGTAGTGCAGAGGGAGAGAACAGCAAGCATGACATTGGACGATCTTCGCGATTACTTCCATCTTCCGATCGAAAAAGCTGCTAGGAGATTGAAGGTTTGCCCAACTGTTGTGAAAAGGATATGCCGCCGAAGCGGATTAAATAGATGGCCCTCAAGAAAGGTCTGTCCTCCTCTATAAAGTCCTTCATAGAACTATTTTTTCTTTTTGTGTTTTATCTTCCTTACCCTTTCAATTTTTTTTATCACACACGCAGATTCGAAGCATCAACAGGCAGATTTTGAGGTTGAGACCGAGTTTAGATTCAGACGATGCAAACACAAGGGTTCACGCTGAAGCTGAAATCTCTAGGCTTGAAAAAAAAATAACCGAACTTGTACCATAGTGTGAATAAAGTACATATCTTCTTCCTTAGTTTTGGATCAACGTGGAGTCAGGTGAGACCAAAATATAGAGAGTTCAATGTTTTTTTTTTTCTTTTTCTGAGAGGTGCTTACGAATGACCTAGTTGGGATGTTGCCACCCAATTTTGTACTTGAGAGTAGTCCATCCAATTTTGAAACAGGAAATCACCATACATTTGCAGATGTTTGACTTTAATGATGGATTAATTATACCAATTTTTGTTTTGCTCGTAATTTATGGTTCCTAATGAATTTTTTTTTTTACATAAAATCCTATCTAAAACGGCCAGCCGGCTTTCTAGACATCATCGCTATATTTTAACATAAATACTCCCCCAGAAGGATGACAATGTGCCTCAATGTGACTAGGGCGGAGGATCCGAAAATTAACGTTGGAGTGTTCGAACATAGATGGAGATTCCTAAGATCTCCATGAACTATGTCTTCATCGAAATTCATTCGATAAGATAATGGGAAGCGGCTTCTGCACTTTGAAGAGGAATATTATGGCCGGTGTTGCAACGACACTGGGTTGCGTCAAGCAAGTGAAGCAAGAGGAGTCGGAAGAGTGGGACGAGCATGCCATTGCCCAGAGACATCTTTGAAGGAGTTTATAATTCCGAGAGCAGTGACAATATTGGTGACGAGTTTTTCGTGCCTATGAAAGCCAAGGCTGAGCTTACGTCGCAGCTTGCTAGGTTCAGCAATGTAGAGGTCATTTGGTGAAGGTGAGGAGGGGTGAAAGCACTCTCAAGCTCCGAACGCGCGTGGCTGAGAGGCCTTCGATGCTTCAGAAAAAGTATACGATCAAAGCGGCTAGAGATGATAGACATGTTGCAGTTTTGGACGACTTGACCTCGGATCAATGCCCTGAGCTGCAAGGTACATTTTTCTTCGCCAGATTCTAGTCTATGTTGGTGCTGTAACCTCTTATAAGATATCTGATGTGTTGTATTGTTTTACTGCTGATTAAGATCGCATATTTTATTTTCATTCCACGTAATCAACGATTATGATTCAATCACATAAAACACACCGTCATACTATGAATCAGATCTGCATATACTGTTTTAATTCCTCATAATTTACTGTTCTGATTCACAATCTGATAACATAACAGGTCACACTGTTCAAATAAGGATGGTACATTCATTCATGAGTTACGAAATTTTTTACCCGGTGACTTGACCTTTCGTTCATTGATGTTTATGTGATTTTGCAGAAATGAGCAGGAGTTTGGTGAACGTGGAATACAGGGGACACAACAAAAGGGGAGTTAAGTATGACTGGAAGATGAAAGTCGACAGCTACTTGCCCGATCAACGGTGCACGATCGTTAGCTCCATTCTGTTCATGCAGCTGCCGGGTGAGTAATGCACCGAGGCCACAACAGACCGTTGCATGGCTTGGTTTACTGCAGCAGTTGCTTTAGGAGCTCCGCTAATTTTTGTTAACATCCAAACAGAACAGATCCTGTAGTCGGTATAATATCAGTCTCTCTTTCACTCATGCTGAATTTCTAGCTAGCAACCCGTTATTAATCGGTTCGATTAATTTTCATTTTCTTATTGTTGAAGGACAAAAATAATTTATTAGGAAAGGAAATGATTTCGAATAAGCAGCAACAAAACCACACAAGGACGGTCCAAATAGCGCAAGGTATAAGACTTTGGTTTATGCCTGGAGTTGCAGAAATGCTGATTGAAATGATACCTGAACCAGACGATGCGTGGTTTGGATTGGACATTAAACGAACTGAAGAGGTTAGACATTGTCGCGAATTCTGTCACACGAACACATATAACATACGAACACTGTTTAATGCACATGAACGTTACAATTTTATGCTAAAAAAATAAATGCAGGGCTTGAATTGCATACACTCGGTAGTGAAAGGCTCAGCCTCAGATCGATCGGGGCTCGGCATCCTTCATGAGGAAGCATATGCAAGTGGATACCAGCTTGTGATATCTAGGTTAGAAGGCAAGAGCTTGATGCCTTCACATGTCAGCTCCACCGGGCTCATACATTGTTGTGATCACTCCGAAATTAAATAGAAACTCCACTCGGCGCTCGATCAGATGGACACAGTTCAGTTGCACCTCATGGCCTGGTCTAACCATTTGCTTCGAATCGCTCCGAAAGCTGTTCACGTCGCTATGCTCCGGCCGCCTAGCGGATTCTGTCCCCCAAGAACAATTTGATCGTACTAAGTTTGCTCGTTGCAGCTATTGACTGATGAATTATGAATGTGATCACCAACATCGTAAAATGTAAGATACGTAGTAACACTCATTTGAATCCAAAGAAAGCTAAAAATTTGTATATTTATAATCGCATTAGTTGATAAGTTGGTGTCAAAAGTCTGGTGTGGTGTCATTCACATTTTTGTTACGTTGCGACAAACGTGAGTTAGGTCAGTTGGCTAAAACAGTGTGTTACTTTTGCACTTAGTGTTTGATTTGGATAGCATTTTGGGATTGGTCCAGGAATTGTGCGCAAAAGAGATGGCCGTTGAAGCTGATAGGATATTTGATGACATGTGGGAGATGAACATTTGCGTCGTTTGGGGAAAGAAATTAGGGTACTTTACAGTTGTACGAATCATTAAAGCAGGTTGAAGGTTCTAATTGACGAAATTGGATCCCCTCCGGATCTTTTAAAACTGGGCTCACTAATCAATAAATTCGGACCGTTAAAATTTGATCAAACAGCTACAAATAGGGAGCTCCTTAAAAGTTATAATAATTGTAGCTGTTGAATCAAATTTCAACGGTCTGAATTCATTGATTAGTGGGCTCAGTTTTGGTGGATCTGGATGGGATTCGGTTCCTAATTGACCTAAGAGGATCCTCTTTATGAGGATTCCCGTTCATCGTATATCGTACCGTCAGGTTTTTCGTTAGGTATTATTTATAAAGCATTGGGATGGGTTTAGTACATTTATTTAAAATAATCAAAAACGTTTTTGATGAAATTAATTTTCAATTTCAAAAAAAATTTAAGTACTTTTTGAAGAAATACTAAACGAGCTCGGGCGAGGGAGTTACCGACAATGTCACCTTCTACTGTGGAAGGAAGGGCTTTGAGGAAATCAATGGCTACACCAGCCAGAGCCCTAATCAACCCATCTCTCACAACTACAGATTTCAATGCGGCAGTCCGCATAAACTCCCTTATGAAAATTCTAAACCCACAAAAACCCGACCGCTCTAATCTGGGTTTAGCGGCTCTCAACCGTTTCTCGCCTCTCCTGAAACCAAGCCTTGTAATCCACGTGATCAAATCTCAGGCCAACCCTCACCGTGCCCTCTTCTTCTTCAACTGGGCTTCAAACCCTAACCCTAATCCCAACAATTATTCCCACACTCACCATTGCTACGTGGCCATCACCGACCTCCTCCTCTCCCACTCTCTCTTCTCCACCGCTGCCTCACTCCTTCAAGAATCCAATAGACTCAATGATTTCTTGGTCAGCAGGTTTATCGCAGTTCATGGCGGACGAGGGGATATCGGAGCCGCCATGGATTGGTTTCACAAGGCGAAGTTGATCGAGAACGGGAAATGCTTGTTTTCGTACAATGCGATTTTGGGTGCTCTGGTTAGGGCTGACAGGATGAGTGTAGCTAAGGAAATATATGATCAGATTGTGAAGGAAGGTATGGTGAAGCCCGATGTCTCGACTTGTAGCGTAATGATTAATGGGTTTTGCAAAATGGGTGAAATGGAGAATGCCCAGAAGGTGTTTGATGAAATGATTTGTGAGCCAGATGTGATTACTTACAGTACCATGATTCGTGGGTTTTGTAAGATGGGTGATTTTGATAGCGCAAGGAAGGTTTGTGGTCAGATGAGGGAGAAAAAGGATTGTTTGCCCAATACAGTAACATATACAATTTTGATTGATGGGTATTGCAAGAAAGGCGAGTTGGAGGAGGCGATCAAGTGTATGAATGAAATGGAGAAGCAGGGATGTGAGCCCAATCAAGTTACTTACAGTGCTCTGATTCATGGATTTTGTAAAAAGGGTGATCTTGATAGTGCAAGGAAAGTGTTTGATAAAATGATTTGTCAGCCAGATGTGATTACTTACAATACCATGATTCTTGGATTTTGTAAAAAAGGTGATCTTGATAGTGCAAGGAAAGTGTTTTGTCAGATGAGGGAGAAAAAGGATTGTTTGCCCAATACAGTAACATATTCAATTTTGATTGACGGGTATTGCAAGAAAGGCGAGTTGGAGGAGGCGATCAAGTGTATGAATGAAATGGAGAAGCAGGGATGTGAGCCCAATCAAGTTACTTACAGTGCTCTGATTCATAGATTTTGTAAAAAGGGTGATCTTGATAGTGCAAGGAAAGTGTTTGATAAAATGATTTGTGAGCCAGATGTGATTACTTACAATACCATGATTCTTGGATTTTGTAAAAAAGGTGATCTTGATAGTGCAAGGAAAGTGTTTTGTCAGATGAGGGAGAAAAAGGATTGTTTGCCCAATACAGTAACATATTCAATTTTGATTGATGGGTATTGTAAGAAAGGCGAGTTGGAGGAGGCGATCAAGTGTATGAATGAAATGGAGAAGCAGGATTGTGAGCCTGATCTATTTACTTACAGTTCTTTAATTTATGTTTTCTGTAAGACGGGTGATTTGGATAGGGCGAGGCGAGTTTTGAGTCGGATGAGGGAGAGCAAGGATTGTTTGCCCAATACGGTAACTTATACAACTTTGATTGACGGGTATTGTAAGAAAGGCGAGTTGGAGGAGGCGATGAAGTGCATGAGTGAAATGGAGAAGCAGGGATGTGAGCCCAATCAAGTTACTTACAATACCATGATTCATGGTTTCTGTAAGACGGGTGATTTGGATAGGGCGAGGCGAGTTTTGAGTCAGATGAGGGAGAGCAAGGATTGTTTGCCCAATACGGTAACTTATACAACTTTGATTGACGGGTATTGTAAGAAAGGCGAGTTGGAGGAGGCGATGAAGTGCATGAGTGAAATGGAGAAGCAGGGATGTGAGCCCAATCAAGTTACTTACAGTGCTCTGATTCATGGTTTCTGTAAGACGGGTGATTTGGATAGGGCGAGGCGAGTTTTGAGTCGGATGAGGGAGAGCAAGGATTGTTTG